>NW_027474045.1:0-97716 GCF_050947335.1 Megachile rotundata | reverse complement strand
GTTCGATAGAACGAGAATTACTATACTCACTACTCTTAGTATTATCAATCTAACTCATATTATTAGCCATATTATGCTTAAATGATCGATAGAACGACAATTACTACACTTATTACTCTTATTATTATCAATCTAACTCATATTATTAGCCATATTATGCTTATATGAGCAATAGAACTACAACTACTATACTTATTACTCTTATTATTATCAATCTAACTCATATTATTAACCATATTATGCAGATATGATCGATAGAACTACCATTACTATACTCATTACTCTTATTGTTATCAATCTAACTCATATTATTAGACATATTATGCTTATATGATCGATAGAACGACAATTACTATACTTATTACTCTTATTATTATAAATATAACTCATATTATTAGCCATATTATGCTTATATGATCGATAGAACGATAATTACTATACTCATTACTCTTATTATTATCAATGTAACTCATATTATTAACCATATTATGCCGATATGATCGATAGCACGACATTTAATATCATTATTACTCTTATTATTATGAACCTAACTCATATTATTAGCCATATTATGCTTGTATGATCGATAGAACTACAATTACTATACTCATTACTCTTATTGTTATCAACCTAACTCATATTATTACCCATATTATGCTTATATGATCGATAGAACGACATTTACTATACTTATTACACTTCCTATTATCAATCTAACTTATATTATTGGCCATATTATGCTTATATGATCGATAGAACGACAATTACTACACTTATTACTCTTATTATTATCAATCTAACTCATATTTTTAGCCATATTATGCTTATATGATCGATAGAACGAGAATTACTATACTCACTACTCTTAGTATTATCAATCTAACTCATATTATTAGCCATATTATGCTTATATGATCGATAGAACGACAATTACTATACTTATTACTCTTATTGTTATCAATCCAACTCATATTGTTAGCCATATTATGCTTATATGATCGATAGAACGAGAATTACTATACTCACTACTCCTAGTATTGTCAATCTAACTCATATTATTAGCCATATTATGCTTATATGATCGATAGAACGAGAATTACTATACTCACTACTCTTAGTATTATCAATCTAACTCATACTATTAGCCATATTATGCGTAAATGATCGATAGTACGACAATTACTATACTTATTACTCTTATTGTTATCAATCTAACTCATATTGTTAGCCATATTATGCTTATATGATCGATATAACGAGAATTACTATACTCACTACTCTTAGTATTATCAATCTAACTCATATTATTAACCATATTATGCAAATTTGATCGATAGAACGACAATCACTAAACTCATTACTCTTATTATTATCAATCTAACTCATATTATTAGCCATATTATGCTTATATGATCGATAGAACGACAATTACTATACTTATTACACTCACTATTATCAATCTAACTCATATTATTAACCATATTATGCAGATATGATCGATAGCACGACATTTACTATACCTATTACTCTTATTATTATCAGCCTAACTCATATTATTAGACGTATTATGCTTATATGATCGACAGAACGACAACTACTATATTTATTACACTCACTGTTATCAATCTAACTCATATTATTAACCATATTATGCAAATTTGATCGATAGAACGACAATCACTATACATATTAGTCTTATTATTATCAACCTAACTCATATTATTAGCCATATTATGCTTAAATGATCGATAGAACTACAATTACTATACTCATTGCTCTTATTATTATCAATCTAACTCATATTATTAGCCATATTATGCTTATATGATCGATAGAATGAGAATTACTATACTCACTACTCTTAGTATTATCACTCTAACTCATATTATTAACCACATTATGCAGATATGATCGATAGAACGAGAATTACTATACTTACTACTCTTAGTATTATCAATCTAACTCATATTATTAGCCATATTATGCTTAAATGATCGATAGAACGACAATTACTGTACCTATTACTCTTATTATTATTAATTTAACACATATTATTAGCCATATTATGCTTATATGATTGACAGGACGACAATTACTATACTTATTACACTCACTGTTATCAATCTAACTCATATTATTAACCATATTATGCTTATATGATCGATAGAACGAGAATTACTATACTCATTACTCTTATTATTATCAATGTAACTCATATTATTAACCATATTATGCCGATATGATCGATAGCACGACATTTAATATCATTATTACTCTTATTATTATGAACCTAACTCATATTATTAGCCATATTATGCTTGTATGATCGATAGAACTACAATTACTATACTCATTACTCTTATTGTTATCAACCTAACTCATATTATTACCCATATTATGCTTATATGATCGATAGAACGACATTTACTATACTTATTACACTTCCTATTATCAATCTAACTTATATTATTGGCCATATTATGCTTATATGATCGATAGAACGACAATTACTATACTTATTACTCTTATTGTTATCAATCTAACTCATATTGTTAGCCATATTATGCTTATATGATCGATAGAACGAGAATTACTATACTCACTACTCCTAGTATTGTCAATCTAACTCATATTATTAGCCATATTATGCTTAAATGATCGATAGAACGACAATTACTACACTTATTACTCTTATTATTATCAATCTAACTCATATTATTAGCCATATTATGCTTATATGATCGATAGAACGAGAATTACTATACTCACTACTCTTAGTATTATCAATCTAACTCATATTATTAGCCATATTATGCTTATATGATCGATAGAACGACAATTACTATACTCACTACTCTTAGTATTGTCAATCTAACTCATATTATTAGCCATATTGTGCTTATATGATCGATAGAACGAGAATTACTATACTCACTACTCTTAGTATTATCAATCTAACTCATATTATTAGCCATATTATGCTTAAATGATCGATAGAACGACAATTACTATACTTATTACTCTTATTGTTATCAATCTAACTCATATTGTTAGCCATATTATGCTTATATGATCGATAGAACGAGAATTACTGTACTCACTACTCTTAGTATTATCAATCTAACTCATATTATTAACCATATTATGCAAATTTGATCGATAGAACGACAATCACTAAACTCATTACTCTTATTATTATCAATCTAACTCATATTATTAGCCATATTATGCTTATATGATCGATAGAATGAGAATTACTATACTCACTACTCTTAGTATTATCACTCTAACTCATATTATTAGCCATATTATGCTTATATGATCGATAGAACGACAATTACTATACTTATTACTCTTATTGTTATCAATCTAACTCATATTATTAGCCATATTATGCTTATATGATCGATAGAACGAGAATTACTATACTCACTACTCTTAGTATTATCACTCTAACTCATATTATTAGCCATATTATGCTTATATGATCGATAGAATGACAATTACTATACATATTACTCTTATTGTTATCAATCTAACTCATATTATTAGCCATATTATGCTTATATGTTCGATAGAACGAGAATTACTATACTCACTACTCTTAGTATTATCAATCTAACTCATATTGTTAGCCATATTATGCTTAAATGATCGATAGAACGACAATTACTACACTTATTACTCTTATTATTATCAATCTAACTCATATTATTAGCCATATTATGCTTATATGAGCAATAGAACTACAACTACTATACTTATTACTCTTATTATTATCAATCTAACTCATATTATTAACCATATTATGCAGATATGATCGATAGAACGACAATTACTATACTTATTACTTTTATTGTTATCAATCTAACTCATATTATTAGCCATATTATGCTTAAATGATCGATAGAACGATAATTACTATACTTATTATTCTTATTATTATCAATCTAACTCATATTATTAGCCATATTATGCTTATATGATCGATAGAACGACAATTACTATACTTATTACACTCACTATTATCAATCTAACTCATATTATTAACCATATTATGCAGATATGATCGATAGCACGACATTTACTATACCTATTACTCTTATTATTATCAGCCTAACTCATATTATTAGACGTATTATGCTTATATGATCGACAGAACGACAACTACTATATTTATTACACTCACTGTTTTCAATCTAACTCATATTATTAACCATATTATGCAAACTTGATCGATAGAACGACAATCACTATACATATTAGTCTTATTATTATCAACCTAACTCATATTATTAGCCATATTATGCTTAAATGATCGATAGAACGACAATTACTATACTTATTACTCGTATTATTATCAATCTAACTCATATTATTAACAATATTATGCTTATAATATCGATAGAACGACAATTACTATACTTATTACTGTTATTTTTATCAATCTAACTCATATTATTAGCCATATTATGCTTAAATGATCGATAGAACTACAATTACTATACTCATTGCTCTTATTATTATCAATCTAACTCATATTATTAGCCATATTATGCTTATATGATCGATAGAATGAGAATTACTATACTCACTACTCTTAGTATTATCACTCTAACTCATATTATTAGCCATATTATGCTTATATGATCGATAGAACGACATTTACTATACTTATTACACTTCCTATTATCAATCTAACTTATATTATTGGCCATATTATGCTTATATGATCGATAGAACGACAATTACTACACTTATTACTCTTATTATTATCAATCTAACTCATATTTTTAGCCATATTATGCTTATATGATCGATAGAACGAGAATTACTATACTCACTACTCTTAGTATTATCAATCTAACTCATATTATTAGCCATATTATGCTTATATGATCGATAGAACGACAATTACTATACTTATTACTCTTATTGTTATCAATCTAACTCATATCATTAGCCATATTATGCTTATATGATCCATAGAACGAGAATTACTATACTCACTACTCTTAGTACTATCAATCTAACTCATATTATTAGCCATATTATGCTTATATTATCGATAGATCGACAATTACTATACTTATTACTGTTACTATTATCAATCTAACTCATATTATTAGCCATATTATGCTTAAATGATCGATAGAACGACAATTACTATACTTATTACTCTTATTATTATCAATCTAACTCATATTATTAGCCATATTATGCTTATATGAACGATAGAATGAGAATTACTATACTCACTACTCTTAGTATTATCACTCTAACTCATATTATTAGCCATATTATGCTTATATGATCGATAGAACGACAATTACTATACATATTACTCTTATTGTTATCAATCTGACTCATATTATTAGCCATATTATGCTTATATGTTCGATAGAACGAGAATTACTATACTCACTACTCTTAGTATTATCAATCTAACTCATATTATTAGCCATATTATGCTTAAATGATCGATAGAACGACAATTACTACACTTATTACTCTTATTATTATCAATCTAACTCATATTATTAGCCATATTATGCTTATATGAGCAATAGAACTACAACTACTATACTTATTACTCTTATTATTATCAATCTAACTCATATTATTAGCCATATTATGCTTATATGATCGATAGAACGATAATTACTATACTCATTACTCTTATTATTATCAATGTAACTCATATTATTAACCATATTATGCCGATATGATCGATAGCACGACATTTAATATCATTATTATACTTATTATTATGAACCTAACTCATATTATTAGCCATATTATGCTTGTATGATCGATAGAACTACAATTACTATACTCATTACTCTTATTGTTATCAACCTAACTCATATTATTACCCATATTATGCTTATATGATCGATAGAACGACATTTACTATACTTATTACACTTCCTATTATCAATCTAACTTATATTATTGGCCATATTATGCTTATATGATCGATAGAACGACAATTACTACACTTATTACTCTTATTATTATCAATCTAACTCATATTTTTAGCCATATTATGCTTATATGATCGATAGAACGAGAATTACTATACTCACTACTCTTAGTATTATCAATCTAACTCATATTATTAGCCATATTATGCTTATATGATCGATAGAACGACAATTACTATACTTATTACTCTTATTGTTATCAATCCAACTCATATTGTTAGCCATATTATGCTTATATGATCGATAGAACGAGAATTACTATACTCACTACTCCTAGTATTGTCAATCTAACTCATATTATTAGCCATATTATGCTTATATGATCGATAGAACGAGAATTACTATACTCACTACTCTTAGTATTATCAATCTAACTCATATTATTAGCCATATTATGCGTAAATGATCGATAGTACGACAATTACTATACTTATTACTCTTATTGTTATCAATCTAACTCATATTGTTAGCCATATTATGCTTATATGATCGATATAACGAGAATTACTATACTCACTACTCTTAGTATTATCAATCTAACTCATATTATTAACCATATTATGCAAATTTGATCGATAGAACGACAATCACTAAACTCATTACTCTTATTATTATCAATCTAACTCATATTATTAGCCATATTATGCTTATATGATCGATAGAATGAGAATTACTACACTCACTACTCTTAGTATTATCACTCTAACTCATATTATTAGCCATATTATGCTTATATGATCGATAGAACGACAATTACTATACTTATTACTCTTATTGTTATCAATCTAACTCATATTGTTAGCCATATTATGCTTATATGATCGATAGAACGAGAATTACTATACTCACTACTCTTAGTATTGTCAATCTAACTCTAATTATTAGCCATATTATGCTTATATGATCGATAGAACGAGAATTACTATACTCACTACTCTTAGTATTATCAATCTAACTCATATTATTAGCCATATTATGCTTAAATGATCGATAGAACGACAATTACTATACTTATTACTCTTATTGTTATCAATCTAACTCATATTATTAACCATATTATGCTTATATGATCGATAGAACGACAATTACTATACTTATTACTCTTATTATTAAAAATATAACTCATATTATTAGGCATATTATGCTTATATGATCGATAGAACGACAATTACTATACACATTACTCTTACTATTATCAATCTAACTCATATTATTAACCACATTATGCAGATATGATCGATAGAACGAGAATTACTATACTTACTACTCTTAGTATTATCAATCTAACTCATATTATTAGCCATATTATGCTTAAATGATCGATAGAACGACAAGTACTGTACCTATTACTCTTATTATTATTAATTTAACACATATTATTAGCGATATTATGCTTATATGATTGACAGGACGACAATTACTATACTTATTACACTCACTGTTATCAATCTAACTCATATTTTTAGCCATATTATGCTTATATGATCGATAGAACGAGAATTACTATACTCACTACTCTTAGTATTATCAATCTAACTCATATTATTAGCCATATTATGCTTATATGATCGATAGAACGACAATTACTATACTTATTACTCTTATTGTTATCAATCTAACTCATATCATTAGCCATATTATGCTTATATGATCCATAGAACGAGAATTACTATACTCACTACTCTTAGTATTATCAATCTAACTCATATTATTAGCCATATTATGCTTATATTATCGATAGATCGACAATTACTATACTTATTACTGTTACTATTATCAATCTAACTCATATTATTAGCCATATTATGCTTAAATGATCGATAGAACGACAATTACTATACTTATTACTCTTATTATTATCAATCTAACTCATATTATTAGCCATATTATGCTTATATGATCGATAGAATGAGAATTACTATACTCACTACTCTTAGTATTATCACTCTAACTCATATTATTAGCCATATTATGCTTATATGATCGATAGAACGACAATTACTATACATATTACTCTTATTGTTATCAATCTAACTCATATTATTAGCCATATTATGCTTATATGTTCGATAGAACGAGAATTACTATACTCACTACTCTTAGTATTATCAATCTAACTCATATTATTAGCCATATTATGCTTAAATGATCGATAGAACGACAATTACTACACTTATTACTCTTATTATTATCAATCTAACTCATATTATTAGCCATATTATGCTTATATGAGCAATAGAACTACAACTACTATACTTATTACTCTTATTATTATCAATCTAACTCATATTATTAACCATATTATGCAGATATGATCGATAGAACTACCATTACTATACTCATTACTCTTATTGTTATCAATCTAACTCATATTATTAGACATATTATGCTTATATGATCGATAGAACGACAATTACTATACTTATTACTCTTATTATTATAAATATAACTCATATTATTAGCCATATTATGCTTATATGATCGATAGAACGATAATTACTATACTCATTACTCTTATTATTATCAATGTAACTCATATTATTAACCATATTATGCCGATATGATCGATAGCACGACATTTAATATCATTATTACTCTTATTATTATGAACCTAACTCATATTATTAGCCATATTATGCTTGTATGATCGATAGAACTACAATTACTATACTCATTACTCTTATTGTTATCAACCTAACTCATATTATTACCCATATTATGCTTATATGATCGATAGAACGACATTTACTATACTTATTACACTTCCTATTATCAATCTAACTTATATTATTGGCCATATTATGCTTATATGATCGATAGAACGACAATTACTACACTTATTACTCTTATTATTATCAATCTAACTCATATTTTTAGCCATATTATGCTTATATGATCGATAGAACGAGAATTACTATACTCACTACTCTTAGTATTATCAATCTAACTCATATTATTAGCCATATTATGCTTATATGATCGATAGAACGACAATTACTATACTTATTACTCTTATTGTTATCAATCCAACTCATATTGTTAGCCATATTATGCTTATATGATCGATAGAACGAGAATTACTATACTCACTACTCCTAGTATTGTCAATCTAACTCATATTATTAGCCATATTATGCTTATATGATCGATAGAACGAGAATTACTATACTCACTACTCTTAGTATTATCAATCTAACTCATATTATTAGCCATATTATGCGTAAATGATCGATAGTACGACAATTACTATACTTATTACTCTTATTGTTATCAATCTAACTCATATTGTTAGCCATATTATGCTTATATGATCGATATAACGAGAATTACTATACTCACTACTCTTAGTATTATCAATCTAACTCATATTATTAACCATATTATGCAAATTTGATCGATAGAACGACAATCACTAAACTCATTACTCTTATTATTATCAATCTAACTCATATTATTAGCCATATTATGCTTATATGATCGATAGAATGAGAATTACTACACTCACTACTCTTAGTATTATCACTCTAACTCATATTATTAGCCATATTATGCTTATATGATCGATAGAACGACAATTACTATACTTATTACTCTTATTGTTATCAATCTAACTCATATTGTTAGCCATATTATGCTTATATGATCGATAGAACGAGAATTACTATACTCACTACTCTTAGTATTGTCAATCTAACTCTAATTATTAGCCATATTATGCTTATATGATCGATAGAACGAGAATTACTATACTCACTACTCTTAGTATTATCAATCTAACTCATATTATTAGCCATATTATGCTTAAATGATCGATAGAACGACAATTACTATACTTATTACTCTTATTGTTATCAATCTAACTCATATTATTAACCATATTATGCTTATATGATCGATAGAACGACAATTACTATACTTATTACTCTTATTATTAAAAATATAACTCATATTATTAGGCATATTATGCTTATATGATCGATAGAACGACAATTACTATACACATTACTCTTACTATTATCAATCTAACTCATATTATTAACCACATTATGCAGATATGATCGATAGAACGAGAATTACTATACTTACTACTCTTAGTATTATCAATCTAACTCATATTATTAGCCATATTATGCTTAAATGATCGATAGAACGACAAGTACTGTACCTATTACTCTTATTATTATTAATTTAACACATATTATTAGCGATATTATGCTTATATGATTGACAGGACGACAATTACTATACTTATTACACTCACTGTTATCAATCTAACTCATATTTTTAGCCATATTATGCTTATATGATCGATAGAACGAGAATTACTATACTCACTACTCTTAGTATTATCAATCTAACTCATATTATTAGCCATATTATGCTTATATTATCGATAGATCGACAATTACTATACTTATTACTGTTACTATTATCAATCTAACTCATATTATTAGCCATATTATGCTTAAATGATCGATAGAACGACAATTACTATACTTATTACTCTTATTATTATCAATCTAACTCATATTATTAGCCATATTATGCTTATATGATCGATAGAATGAGAATTACTATACTCACTACTCTTAGTATTATCAATCTAACTCATATTATTAGCCATATTATGCTTATATTATCGATAGATCGACAATTACTATACTTATTACTGTTACTATTATCAATCTAACTCATATTATTAGCCATATTATGCTTAAATGATCGATAGAACGACAATTACTATACTTATTACTCTTATTATTATCAATCTAACTCATATTATTAACCATATTATGCAGATATGATCGATAGCACGACATTTACTATACCTATTACTCTTATTATTATCAGCCTAACTCATATTATTAGACGTATTATGCTTATATGATCGACAGAACGACAACTACTATATTTATTACACTCACTGTTTTCAATCTAACTCATATTATTAACCATATTATGCAAACTTGATCGATAGAACGACAATCACTATACATATTAGTCTTATTATTATCAACCTAACTCATATTATTAGCCATATTATGCTTAAATGATCGATAGAACGACAATTACTATACTTATTACTCGTATTATTATCAATCTAACTCATATTATTAACAATATTATGCTTATAATATCGATAGAACGACAATTACTATACTTATTACTGTTATTTTTATCAATCTAACTCATATTATTAGCCATATTATGCTTAAATGATCGATAGAACTACAATTACTATACTCATTGCTCTTATTATTATCAATCTAACTCATATTATTAGCCATATTATGCTTATATGATCGATAGAATGAGAATTACTATACTCACTACTCTTAGTATTATCACTCTAACTCATATTATTAGCCATATTATGCTTATATGATCGATAGAACGACATTTACTATACTTATTACACTTCCTATTATCAATCTAACTTATATTATTGGCCATATTATGCTTATATGATCGATAGAACGACAATTACTACACTTATTACTCTTATTATTATCAATCTAACTCATATTTTTAGCCATATTATGCTTATATGATCGATAGAACGAGAATTACTATACTCACTACTCTTAGTATTATCAATCTAACTCATATTATTAGCCATATTATGCTTATATGATCGATAGAACGACAATTACTATACTTATTACTCTTATTGTTATCAATCTAACTCATATCATTAGCCATATTATGCTTATATGATCCATAGAACGAGAATTACTATACTCACTACTCTTAGTACTATCAATCTAACTCATATTATTAGCCATATTATGCTTATATTATCGATAGATCGACAATTACTATACTTATTACTGTTACTATTATCAATCTAACTCATATTATTAGCCATATTATGCTTAAATGATCGATAGAACGACAATTACTATACTTATTACTCTTATTATTATCAATCTAACTCATATTATTAGCCATATTATGCTTATATGAACGATAGAATGAGAATTACTATTCTCACTACTCTTAGTATTATCACTCTAACTCATATTATTAGCCATATTATGCTTATATGATCGATAGAACGACAATTACTATACATATTACTCTTATTGTTATCAATCTGACTCATATTATTAGCCATATTATGCTTATATGTTCGATAGAACGAGAATTACTATACTCACTACTCTTAGTATTATCAATCTAACTCATATTATTAGCCATATTATGCTTAAATGATCGATAGAACGACAATTACTACACTTATTACTCTTATTATTATCAATCTAACTCATATTATTAGCCATATTATGCTTATATGAGCAATAGAACTACAACTACTATACTTATTACTCTTATTATTATCAATCTAACTCATATTATTAGCCATATTATGCTTATATGATCGATAGAACGATAATTACTATACTCATTACTCTTATTATTATCAATGTAACTCATATTATTAACCATATTATGCCGATATGATCGATAGCACGACATTTAATATCATTATTATACTTAATATTATGAACCTAACTCATATTATTAGCCATATTATGCTTGTATGATCGATAGAACTACAATTACTATACTCATTACTCTTATTGTTATCAACCTAACTCATATTATTACCCATATTATGCTTATATGATCGATAGAACGACATTTACTATACTTATTACACTTCCTATTATCAATCTAACTTATATTATTGGCCATATTATGCTTATATGATCGATAGAACGACAATTACTACACTTATTACTCTTATTATTATCAATCTAACTCATATTTTTAGCCATATTATGCTTATATGATCGATAGAACGAGAATTACTATACTCACTACTCTTAGTATTATCAATCTAACTCATATTATTAGCCATATTATGCTTATATGATCGATAGAACGACAATTACTATACTTATTACTCTTATTGTTATCAATCCAACTCATATTGTTAGCCATATTATGCTTATATGATCGATAGAACGAGAATTACTATACTCACTACTCCTAGTATTGTCAATCTAACTCATATTATTAGCCATATTATGCTTATATGATCGATAGAACGAGAATTACTATACTCACTACTCTTAGTATTATCAATCTAACTCATATTATTAGCCATATTATGCGTAAATGATCGATAGTACGACAATTACTATACTTATTACTCTTATTGTTATCAATCTAACTCATATTGTTAGCCATATTATGCTTATATGATCGATATAACGAGAATTACTATACTCACTACTCTTAGTATTATCAATCTAACTCATATTATTAACCATATTATGCAAATTTGATCGATAGAACGACAATCACTAAACTCATTACTCTTATTATTATCAATCTAACTCATATTATTAGCCATATTATGCTTATATGATCGATAGAATGAGAATTACTACACTCACTACTCTTAGTATTATCACTCTAACTCATATTATTAGCCATATTATGCTTATATGATCGATAGAACGACAATTACTATACTTATTACTCTTATTGTTATCAATCTAACTCATATTGTTAGCCATATTATGCTTATATGATCGATAGAACGAGAATTACTATACTCACTACTCTTAGTATTGTCAATCTAACTCTAATTATTAGCCATATTATGCTTATATGATCGATAGAACGAGAATTACTATACTCACTACTCTTAGTATTATCAATCTAACTCATATTATTAGCCATATTATGCTTAAATGATCGATAGAACGACAATTACTATACTTATTACTCTTATTGTTATCAATCTAACTCATATTATTAACCATATTATGCTTATATGATCGATAGAACGACAATTACTATACTTATTACTCTTATTATTAAAAATATAACTCATATTATTAGGCATATTATGCTTATATGATCGATAGAACGACAATTACTATACACATTACTCTTACTATTATCAATCTAACTCATATTATTAACCACATTATGCAGATATGATCGATAGAACGAGAATTACTATACTTACTACTCTTAGTATTATCAATCTAACTCATATTATTAGCCATATTATGCTTAAATGATCGATAGAACGACAAGTACTGTACCTATTACTCTTATTATTATTAATTTAACACATATTATTAGCGATATTATGCTTATATGATTGACAGGACGACAATTACTATACTTATTACACTCACTGTTATCAATCTAACTCATATTTTTAGCCATATTATGCTTATATGATCGATAGAACGAGAATTACTATACTCACTACTCTTAGTATTATCAATCTAACTCATATTATTAGCCATATTATGCTTATATGATCGATAGAACGACAATTACTATACTTATTACTCTTATTGTTATCAATCTAACTCATATCATTAGCCATATTATGCTTATATGATCCATAGAACGAGAATTACTATACTCACTACTCTTAGTATTATCAATCTAACTCATATTATTAGCCATATTATGCTTATATTATCGATAGATCGACAATTACTATACTTATTACTGTTACTATTATCAATCTAACTCATATTATTAGCCATATTATGCTTAAATGATCGATAGAACGACAATTACTATACTTATTACTCTTATTATTATCAATCTAACTCATATTATTAGCCATATTATGCTTATATGATCGATAGAATGAGAATTACTATACTCACTACTCTTAGTATTATCACTCTAACTCATATTATTAGCCATATTATGCTTATATGATCGATAGAACGACAATTACTATACATATTACTCTTATTGTTATCAATCTAACTCATATTATTAGCCATATTATGCTTATATGTTCGATAGAACGAGAATTACTATACTCACTACTCTTAGTATTATCAATCTAACTCATATTATTAGCCATATTATGCTTAAATGATCGATAGAACGACAATTACTACACTTATTACTCTTATTATTATCAATCTAACTCATATTATTAGCCATATTATGCTTATATGAGCAATAGAACTACAACTACTATACTTATTACTCTTATTATTATCAATCTAACTCATATTATTAACCATATTATGCAGATATGATCGATAGAACTACCATTACTATACTCATTACTCTTATTGTTATCAATCTAACTCATATTATTAGACATATTATGCTTATATGATCGATAGAACGACAATTACTATACTTATTACTCTTATTATTATAAATATAACTCATATTATTAGCCATATTATGCTTATATGATCGATAGAACGATAATTACTATACTCATTACTCTTATTATTATCAATGTAACTCATATTATTAACCATATTATGCCGATATGATCGATAGCACGACATTTAATATCATTAAAACTCTTATTATTATGAACCTAACTCATATTATTAGCCATATTATGCTTGTATGATCGATAGAACTACAATTACTATACTCATTACTCTTATTGTTATCAACCTAACTCATATTATTACCCATATTATGCTTATATGATCGATAGAACGACATTTACTATACTTATTACACTTCCTATTATCAATCTAACTTATATTATTGGCCATATTATGCTTATATGATCGATAGAACGACAATTACTACACTTATTACTCTTATTATTATCAATCTAACTCATATTTTTAGCCATATTATGCTTATATGATCGATAGAACGAGAATTACTATACTCACTACTCTTAGTATTATCAATCTAACTCATATTATTAGCCATATTATGCTTATATGATCGATAGAACGACAATTACTATACTTATTACTCTTATTGTTATCAATCCAACTCATATTGTTAGCCATATTATGCTTATATGATCGATAGAACGAGAATTACTATACTCACTACTCCTAGTATTGTCAATCTAACTCATATTATTAGCCATATTATGCTTATATGATCGATAGAACGAGAATTACTATACTCACTACTCTTAGTATTATCAATCTAACTCATATTATTAGCCATATTATGCGTAAATGATCGATAGTACGACAATTACTATACTTATTACTCTTATTGTTATCAATCTAACTCATATTGTTAGCCATATTATGCTTATATGATCGATATAACGAGAATTACTATACTCACTACTCTTAGTATTATCAATCTAACTCATATTATTAACCATATTATGCAAATTTGATCGATAGAACGACAATCACTAAACTCATTACTCTTATTATTATCAATCTAACTCATATTATTAGCCATATTATGCTTATATGATCGATAGAATGAGAATTACTACACTCACTACTCTTAGTATTATCACTCTAACTCATATTATTAGCCATATTATGCTTATATGATCGATAGAACGACAATTACTATACTTATTACTCTTATTGTTATCAATCTAACTCATATTGTTAGCCATATTATGCTTATATGATCGATAGAACGAGAATTACTATACTCACTACTCTTAGTATTGTCAATCTAACTCTAATTATTAGCCATATTATGCTTATATGATCGATAGAACGAGAATTACTATACTCACTACTCTTAGTATTATCAATCTAACTCATATTATTAGCCATATTATGCTTAAATGATCGATAGAACGACAATTACTATACTTATTACTCTTATTGTTATCAATCTAACTCATATTATTAACCATATTATGCTTATATGATCGATAGAACGACAATTACTATACTTATTACTCTTATTATTAAAAATATAACTCATATTATTAGGCATATTATGCTTATATGATCGATAGAACGACAATTACTATACACATTACTCTTACTATTATCAATCTAACTCATATTATTAACCACATTATGCAGATATGATCGATAGAACGAGAATTACTATACTTACTACTCTTAGTATTATCAATCTAACTCATATTATTAGCCATATTATGCTTAAATGATCGATAGAACGACAAGTACTGTACCTATTACTCTTATTATTATTAATTTAACACATATTATTAGCGATATTATGCTTATATGATTGACAGGACGACAATTACTATACTTATTACACTCACTGTTATCAATCTAACTCATATTTTTAGCCATATTATGCTTATATGATCGATAGAACGAGAATTACTATACTCACTACTCTTAGTATTATCAATCTAACTCATATTATTAGCCATATTATGCTTATATTATCGATAGATCGACAATTACTATACTTATTACTGTTACTATTATCAATCTAACTCATATTATTAGCCATATTATGCTTAAATGATCGATAGAACGACAATTACTATACTTATTACTCTTATTATTATCAATCTAACTCATATTATTAGCCATATTATGCTTATATGATCGATAGAATGAGAATTACTATACTCACTACTCTTAGTATTATCAATCTAACTCATATTATTAGCCATATTATGCGTAAATGATCGATAGTACGACAATTACTATACTTATTACTCTTATTGTTATCAATCTAACTCATATTGTTAGCCATATTATGCTTATATGATCGATAGAACGAGAATTACTATACTCACTACTCTTAGTATTGTCAATCTAACTCATATTATTAGCCATATTGTGCTTATATGATCGATAGAACGACAATTACTATACATATTACTCTTATTGTTATCAATCTAACTCATATTATTAGCCATATTATGCTTATATGATCGATAGAATGAGAATTACTATACTCACTACTCTTAGTATTATCACTCTAACTCATATTATTAGCCATATTATGCTTATATGATCGATAGAACGACAATTACTATACATATTACTCTTATTGTTATCAATCTAACTCATATTATTAGCCATATTATGCTTATATGTTCGATAGAACGAGAATTACTATACTCACTACTCTTAGTATTATCAATCTAACTCATATTATTAGCCATATTATGCTTAAATGATCGATAGAACGACAATTACTACACTTATTACTCTTATTATTATCAATCTAACTCATATTATTAGCCATATTATGCTTATATGAGCAATAGAACTACAACTACTATACTTATTACTCTTATTATTATCAATCTAACTCATATTATTAACCATATTATGCAGATATGATCGATAGAACTACCATTACTATACTCATTACTCTTATTGTTATCAATCTAACTCATATTATTAGACATATTATGCTTATATGATCGATAGAACGACAATTACTATACTTATTACTCTTATTATTATAAATATAACTCATATTATTAGCCATATTATGCTTATATGATCGATAGAACGATAATTACTATACTCATTACTCTTATTATTATCAATGTAACTCATATTATTAACCATATTATGCCGATATGATCGATAGCACGACATTTAATATCATTATTACTCTTATTATTATGAACCTAACTCATATTATTAGCCATATTATGCTTGTATGATCGATAGAACTACAATTACTATACTCATTACTCTTATTGTTATCAACCTAACTCATATTATTACCCATATTATGCTTATATGATCGATAGAACGACATTTACTATACTTATTACACTTCCTATTATCAATCTAACTTATATTATTGGCCATATTATGCTTATATGATCGATAGAACGACAATTACTACACTTATTACTCTTATTATTATCAATCTAACTCATATTTTTAGCCATATTATGCTTATATGATCGATAGAACGAGAATTACTATACTCACTACTCTTAGTATTATCAATCTAACTCATATTATTAGCCATATTATGCTTATATGATCGATAGAACGACAATTACTATACTTATTACTCTTATTGTTATCAATCCAACTCATATTGTTAGCCATATTATGCTTATATGATCGATAGAACGAGAATTACTATACTCACTACTCCTAGTATTGTCAATCTAACTCATATTATTAGCCATATTATGCTTATATGATCGATAGAACGAGAATTACTATACTCACTACTCTTAGTATTATCAATCTAACTCATATTATTAGCCATATTATGCGTAAATGATCGATAGTACGACAATTACTATACTTATTACTCTTATTGTTATCAATCTAACTCATATTGTTAGCCATATTATGCTTATATGATCGATATAACGAGAATTACTATACTCACTACTCTTAGTATTATCAATCTAACTCATATTATTAACCATATTATGCAAATTTGATCGATAGAACGACAATCACTAAACTCATTACTCTTATTATTATCAATCTAACTCATATTATTAGCCATATTATGCTTATATGATCGATAGAATGAGAATTACTACACTCACTACTCTTAGTATTATCACTCTAACTCATATTATTAGCCATATTATGCTTATATGATCGATAGAACGACAATTACTATACTTATTACTCTTATTGTTATCAATCTAACTCATATTGTTAGCCATATTATGCTTATATGATCGATAGAACGAGAATTACTATACTCACTACTCTTAGTATTGTCAATCTAACTCTAATTATTAGCCATATTATGCTTATATGGTCGATAGAACGAGAATTACTATACTCACTACTCTTAGTATTATCAATCTAACTCATATTATTAGCCATATTATGCTTAAATGATCGATAGAACGACAATTACTATACTTATTACTCTTATTGTTATCAATCTAACTCATATTATTAACCATATTATGCTTATATGATCGATAGAACGACAATTACTATACTTATTACTCTTATTATTAAAAATATAACTCATATTATTAGGCATATTATGCTTATATGATCGATAGAACGACAATTACTATACACATTACTCTTACTATTATCAATCTAACTCATATTGTTAGCCATATTATGCTTATATGATCGATAGAACGAGAATTACTATACTCACTACTCCTAGTATTGTCAATCTAACTCATATCATTAGCCATATTATGCTTATATGATCGATAGAACGAGAATTACTATACTCACTACTCTTAGTATTATCAATCTAACTCATATTATTAGCCATATTATGCGTAAATGATCGATAGTACGACAATTACTATACTTATTACTCTTATTGTTATCAATCTAACTCATATTGTTAGCCATATTATGCTTATATGATCGATATAACGAGAATTACTATACTCACTACTCTTAGTATTATCAATCTAACTCATATTATTAACCATATTATGCAAATTTGATCGATAGAACGACAATCACTAAACTCATTACTCTTATTATTATCAATCTAACTCATATTATTAGCCATATTATGCTTATATGATCGATAGAATGAGAATTACTACACTCACTACTCTTAGTATTATCACTCTAACTCATATTATTAGCCATATTATGCTTATATGATCGATAGAACGACAATTACTATACTTATTACTCTTATTGTTATCAATCTAACTCATATTGTTAGCCATATTATGCTTATATGATCGATAGAACGAGAATTACTATACTCACTACTCTTAGTATTGTCAATCTAACTCTAATTATTAGCCATATTATGCTTATATGATCGATAGAACGAGAATTACTATACTCACTACTCTTAGTATTATCAATCTAACTCATATTATTAGCCATATTATGCTTAAATGATCGATAGAACGACAATTACTATACTTATTACTCTTATTGTTATCAATCTAACTCATATTATTAACCATATTATGCTTATATGATCGATAGAACGACAATTACTATACTTATTACTCTTATTATTAAAAATATAACTCATATTATTAGGCATATTATGCTTATATGATCGATAGAACGACAATTACTATACACATTACTCTTACTATTATCAATCTAACTCATATTATTAACCACATTATGCAGATATGATCGATAGAACGAGAATTACTATACTTACTACTCTTAGTATTATCAATCTAACTCATATTATTAGCCATATTATGCTTAAATGATCGGTAGAACGACAAGTACTGTACCTATTACTCTTATTATTATTAATTTAACACATATTATTAGCGATATTATGCTTATATGATTGACAGGACGACAATTACTATACTTATTACACTCACTGTTATCAATCTAACTCATATTTTTAGCCATATTATGCTTATATGATCGATAGAACGAGAATTACTATACTCACTACTCTTAGTATTATCAATCTAACTCATATTATTAGCCATATTATGCTTATATGATCGATAGAACGACAATTACTATACTTATTACTCTTATTGTTATCAATCTAACTCATATCATTAGCCATATTATGCTTATATGATCCATAGAACGAGAATTACTATACTCACTACTCTTAGTATTGTCAATCTAACTCATATTATTAGCCATATTATGCTTAAATGATCGATAGAACGACAATTACTACACTTATTACTCTTATTATTATCAATCTAACTCATATTATTAGCCATATTATGCTTATATGATCGATAGAACGAGAATTACTATACTCACTACTCTTAGTATTATCAATCTAACTCATATTATTAGCCATATTATGCTTATATGATCGATAGAACGACAATTACTATACTCACTACTCTTAGTATTGTCAATCTAACTCATATTATTAGCCATATTGTGCTTATATGATCGATAGAACGACAATTACTATACATATTACTCTTATTGTTATCAATCTAACTCATATTATTAGCCATATTATGCTTATATGTTCGATAGAACGAGAATTACTATACTCACTACTCTTAGTATTATCAATCTAACTCATATTATTAGCCACATTATGCTTAAATGATCGATAGAACGACAATTACTACACTTATTACTCTTATTATTATCAATCTAACTCATATTATTAGCCATATTATGCTTATATGAGCAATAGAACTACAACTACTATACTTATTACTCTTATTATTATCAATCTAACTCATATTATTAACCATATTATGCAGATATGATCGATAGAACTACCATTACTATACTCATTACTCTTATTGTTATCAATCTAACTCATATTATTAGACATATTATGCTTATATGATCGATAGAACGACAATTACTATACTTATTACTCTTATTATTATAAATATAACTCATATTATTAGCCATATTATGCTTATATGATCGATAGAACGATAATTACTATACTCATTACTCTTATTATTATCAATGTAACTCATATTATTAACCATATTATGCCGATATGATCGATAGCACGACATTTAATATCATTATTACTCTTATTATTATGAACCTAACTCATATTATTAGCCATATTATGCTTGTATGATCGATAGAACTACAATTACTATACTCATTACTCTTATTGTTATCAACCTAACTCATATTATTACCCATATTATGCTTATATGATCGATAGAACGACATTTACTATACTTATTACACTTCCTATTATCAATCTAACTTATATTATTGGCCATATTATGCTTATATGATCGATAGAACGACAATTACTACACTTATTACTTTTATTATTATCAATCTAACTCATATTTTTAGCCATATTATGCTTATATGATCGATAGAACGAGAATTACTATACTCACTACTCTTAGTATTATCAATCTAACTCATATTATTAGCCATATTATGCTTATATGATCGATAGAACGACAATTACTATACTTATTACTCTTATTGTTATCAATCCAACTCATATTGTTAGCCATATTATGCTTATATGATCGATAGAACGAGAATTACTATACTCACTACTCCTAGTATTGTCAATCTAACTCATATTATTAGCCATATTATGCTTATATGATCGATAGAACGAGAATTACTATACTCACTACTCTTAGTATTATCAATCTAACTCATATTATTAGCCATATTATGCTTAAATGATCGATAGTACGACAATCACTATACTTATTACTCTTATTGTTATCAATCTAACTCATATTGTTAGCCATATTATGCTTATATGATCGATATAACGAGAATTACTATACTCACTACTCTTAGTATTATCAATCTAACTCATATTATTAGCCATATTATGCTTATATGATCGATAGAACGACAATTACTATACTTATTACTCTTATTGTTATCAATCTAACTCATATTGTTAGCCATATTATGCTTATATGATCGATAGAACGACAATTACTATACTTATTACTCTTATTGTTATCAATCTAACTCATATTGTTAGCCATATTATGCTTATATGATCGATAGAACGAGAATTACTATACTCACTACTCTTAGTATTGTCAATCTAACTCTAATTATTAGCCATATTATGCTTATATGATCGATAGAACGAGAATTACTATACTCACTACTCTTAGTATTATCAATCTAACTCATATTATTAGCCATATTATGCTTAAATGATCGATAGAACGACAATTACTATACTTATTACTCTTATTGTTATCAATCTAACTCATATTATTAACCATATTATGCTTATATGATCGATAGAACGACAATTACTATACTTATTACTCTTATTATTAAAAATATAACTCATATTATTAGGCATATTATGCTTATATGATCGATAGAACGACAATTACTATACACATTACTCTTACTATTATCAATCTAACTCATATTATTAACCACATTATGCAGATATGATCGATAGAACGAGAATTACTATACTTACTACTCTTAGTATTATCAATCTAACTCATATTATTAGCCATATTATGCTTAAATGATCGATAGAACGACAAGTACTGTACCTATTACTCTTATTATTATTAATTTAACACATATTATTAGCGATATTATGCTTATATGATTGACAGGACGACAATTACTATACTTATTACACTCACTGTTATCAATCTAACTCATATTTTTAGCCATATTATGCTTATATGATCGATAGAACGAGAATTACTATACTCACTACTCTTAGTATTATCAATCTAACTCATATTATTAGCCATATTATGCTTATATGATCGATAGAACGACAATTACTATACTTATTACTCTTATTGTTATCAATCTAACTCATATCATTAGCCATATTATGCTTATATGATCCATAGAACGAGAATTACTATACTCACTACTCTTAGTATTGTCAATCTAACTCATATTATTAGCCATATTATGCTTAAATGATCGATAGAACGACAATTACTACACTTATTACTCTTATTATTATCAATCTAACTCATATTATTAGCCATATTATGCTTATATGATCGATAGAACGAGAATTACTATACTCACTACTCTTAGTATTATCAATCTAACTCATATTATTAGCCATATTATGCTTATATGATCGATAGAACGACAATTACTATACTCACTACTCTTAGTATTGTCAATCTAACTCATATTATTAGCCATATTGTGCTTATATGATCGATAGAACGACAATTACTATACATATTACTCTTATTGTTATCAATCTAACTCATATTATTAGCCATATTATGCTTATATGTTCGATAGAACGAGAATTACTATACTCACTACTCTTAGTATTATCAATCTAACTCATATTATTAGCCATATTATGCTTAAATGATCGATAGAACGACAATTACTACACTTATTACTCTTATTATTATCAATCTAACTCATATTATTAGCCATATTATGCTTATATGAGCAATAGAACTACAACTACTATACTTATTACTCTTATTATTATCAATCTAACTCATATTATTAACCATATTATGCAGATATGATCGATAGAACTACCATTACTATACTCATTACTCTTATTGTTATCAATCTAACTCATATTATTAGACATATTATGCTTATATGATCGATAGAACGACAATTACTATACTTATTACTCTTATTATTATAAATATAACTCATATTATTAGCCATATTATGCTTATATGATCGATAGAACGATAATTACTATACTCATTACTCTTATTATTATCAATGTAACTCATATTATTAACCATATTATGCCGATATGATCGATAGCACGACATTTAATATCATTATTACTCTTATTATTATGAACCTAACTCATATTATTAGCCATATTATGCTTGTATGATCGATAGAACTACAATTACTATACTCATTACTCTTATTGTTATCAACCTAACTCATATTATTACCCATATTATGCTTATATGATCGATAGAACGACATTTACTATACTTATTACACTTCCTATTATCAATCTAACTTATATTATTGGCCATATTATGCTTATATGATCGATAGAACGACAATTACTACACTTATTACTTTTATTATTATCAATCTAACTCATATTTTTAGCCATATTATGCTTATATGATCGATAGAACGAGAATTACTATACTCACTACTCTTAGTATTATCAATCTAACTCATATTATTAGCCATATTATGCTTATATGATCGATAGAACGACAATTACTATACTTATTACTCTTATTGTTATCAATCCAACTCATATTGTTAGCCATATTATGCTTATATGATCGATAGAACGAGAATTACTATACTCACTACTCCTAGTATTGTCAATCTAACTCATATTATTAGCCATATTATGCTTATATGATCGATAGAACGAGAATTACTATACTCACTACTCTTAGTATTATCAATCTAACTCATATTATTAGCCATATTATGCTTAAATGATCGATAGTACGACAATTACTATACTTATTACTCTTATTGTTATCAATCTAACTCATATTGTTAGCCATATTATGCTTATATGATCGATATAACGAGAATTACTATACTCACTACTCTTAGTATTATCAATCTAACTCATATTATTAGCCATATTATGCTTATATGATCGATAGAACGACAATTACTATACTTATTACTCTTATTGTTATCAATCTAACTCATATTGTTAGCCATATTATGCTTATATGATCGATAGAACGAGAATTACTATACTCACTACTCTTAGTATTGTCAATCTAACTCATATTATTAGCCATATTATGCTTAAATGATCGATAGAACGACAATTACTACACTTATTACTCTTATTATTATCAATCTAACTCATATTATTAGCCATATTATGCTTATATGATCGATAGAACGAGAATTACTATACTCACTACTCTTAGTATTATCAATCTAACTCATATTATTGGCCATATTATGCTTATATGATCGATAGAACGACAATTACTATACTCACTACTCTTAGTATTGTCAATCTAACTCATATTATTAGCCATATTGTGCTTATATGATCGATAGAACGAGAATTACTATACTCACTACTCTTAGTATTATCAATCTAACTCATATTATTAGCCATATTATGCTTAAATGATCGATAGAACGACAATTACTATACTTATTACTCTTATTGTTATCAATCTAACTCATATTGTTAGCCATATTATGCTTATATGATCGATAGAACGAGAATTACTATACTCACTACTCTTAGTATTATCAATCTAACTCATATTATTAACCATATTATGCAAATTTGATCGATAGAACAACAATCACTAAACTCATTACTCTTATTATTATCAATCTAACTCATATTATTAGCCATATTATGCTTATATGATCGATAGAATGAGAATTACTATACTCACTACTCTTAGTATTATCACTCTAACTCATATTATCAGCCATATTATGCTTATATGATCGATAGAACGACAATTACTATACTTATTACTCTTATTGTTATCAATCTAACTCATATTATTAGCCATATTATGCTTATATGATCGATAGAACGAGAATTACTATACTCACTACTCTTAGTATTATCACTCTAACTCATATTATTAGCCATATTATGCTTATATGATCGATAGAACGACAATTACTATACATATTACTCTTATTGTTATCAATCTAACTCATATTATTAGCCATATTATGCTTATATGATCGATAGAACGAGAATTACTATACTCACTACTCTTAGTATTATCAATCTAACTCATATTATTAGCCATATTATGCTTAAATGATCGATAGTACGACAATCACTATACTTATTACTCTTATTGTTATCAATCTAACTCATATTGTTAGCCATATTATGCTTATATGATCGATATAACGAGAATTACTATACTCACTACTCTTAGTATTATCAATCTAACTCATATTATTAGCCATATTATGCTTATATGATCGATAGAACGACAATTACTATACTTATTACTCTTATTGTTATCAATCTAACTCATATTGTTAGCCATATTATGCTTATATGATCGATAGAACGACAATTACTATACTTATTACTCTTATTGTTATCAATCTAACTCATATTGTTAGCCATATTATGCTTATATGATCGATAGAACGAGAATTACTATACTCACTACTCTTAGTATTGTCAATCTAACTCTAATTATTAGCCATATTATGCTTATATGATCGATAGAACGAGAATTACTATACTCACTACTCTTAGTATTATCAATCTAACTCATATTATTAGCCATATTATGCTTAAATGATCGATAGAACGACAATTACTATACTTATTACTCTTATTGTTATCAATCTAACTCATATTATTAACCATATTATGCTTATATGATCGATAGAACGACAATTACTATACTTATTACTCTTATTATTAAAAATATAACTCATATTATTAGGCATATTATGCTTATATGATCGATAGAACGACAATTACTATACACATTACTCTTACTATTATCAATCTAACTCATATTATTAACCACATTATGCAGATATGATCGATAGAACGAGAATTACTATACTTACTACTCTTAGTATTATCAATCTAACTCATATTATTAGCCATATTATGCTTAAATGATCGATAGAACGACAAGTACTGTACCTATTACTCTTATTATTATTAATTTAACACATATTATTAGCGATATTATGCTTATATGATTGACAGGACGACAATTACTATACTTATTACACTCACTGTTATCAATCTAACTCATATTTTTAGCCATATTATGCTTATATGATCGATAGAACGAGAATTACTATACTCACTACTCTTAGTATTATCAATCTAACTCATATTATTAGCCATATTATGCTTATATGATCGATAGAACGACAATTACTATACTTATTACTCTTATTGTTATCAATCTAACTCATATCATTAGCCATATTATGCTTATATGATCCATAGAACGAGAATTACTATACTCACTACTCTTAGTATTGTCAATCTAACTCATATTATTAGCCATATTATGCTTAAATGATCGATAGAACGACAATTACTACACTTATTACTCTTATTATTATCAATCTAACTCATATTATTAGCCATATTATGCTTATATGATCGATAGAACGAGAATTACTATACTCACTACTCTTAGTATTATCAATCTAACTCATATTATTAGCCATATTATGCTTATATGATCGATAGAACGACAATTACTATACTCACTACTCTTAGTATTGTCAATCTAACTCATATTATTAGCCATATTGTGCTTATATGATCGATAGAACGACAATTACTATACATATTACTCTTATTGTTATCAATCTAACTCATATTATTAGCCATATTATGCTTATATGTTCGATAGAACGAGAATTACTATACTCACTACTCTTAGTATTATCAATCTAACTCATATTATTAGCCATATTATGCTTAAATGATCGATAGAACGACAATTACTACACTTATTACTCTTATTATTATCAATCTAACTCATATTATTAGCCATATTATGCTTATATGAGCAATAGAACTACAACTACTATACTTATTACTCTTATTATTATCAATCTAACTCATATTATTAACCATATTATGCAGATATGATCGATAGAACTACCATTACTATACTCATTACTCTTATTGTTATCAATCTAACTCATATTATTAGACATATTATGCTTATATGATCGATAGAACGACAATTACTATACTTATTACTCTTATTATTATAAATATAACTCATATTATTAGCCATATTATGCTTATATGATCGATAGAACGATAATTACTATACTCATTACTCTTATTATTATCAATGTAACTCATATTATTAACCATATTATGCCGATATGATCGATAGCACGACATTTAATATCATTATTACTCTTATTATTATGAACCTAACTCATATTATTAGCCATATTATGCTTGTATGATCGATAGAACTACAATTACTATACTCATTACTCTTATTGTTATCAACCTAACTCATATTATTACCCATATTATGCTTATATGATCGATAGAACGACATTTACTATACTTATTACACTTCCTATTATCAATCTAACTTATATTATTGGCCATATTATGCTTATATGATCGATAGAACGACAATTACTACACTTATTACTTTTATTATTATCAATCTAACTCATATTTTTAGCCATATTATGCTTATATGATCGATAGAACGAGAATTACTATACTCACTACTCTTAGTATTATCAATCTAACTCATATTATTAGCCATATTATGCTTATATGATCGATAGAACGACAATTACTATACTTATTACTCTTATTGTTATCAATCCAACTCATATTGTTAGCCATATTATGCTTATATGATCGATAGAACGAGAATTACTATACTCACTACTCCTAGTATTGTCAATCTAACTCATATTATTAGCCATATTATGCTTATATGATCGATAGAACGAGAATTACTATACTCACTACTCTTAGTATTATCAATCTAACTCATATTATTAGCCATATTATGCTTAAATGATCGATAGTACGACAATTACTATACTTATTACTCTTATTGTTATCAATCTAACTCATATTGTTAGCCATATTATGCTTATATGATCGATATAACGAGAATTACTATACTCACTACTCTTAGTATTATCAATCTAACTCATATTATTAGCCATATTATGCTTATATGATCGATAGAACGACAATTACTATACTTATTACTCTTATTGTTATCAATCTAACTCATATTGTTAGCCATATTATGCTTATATGATCGATAGAACGAGAATTACTATACTCACTACTCTTAGTATTGTCAATCTAACTCATATTATTAGCCATATTATGCTTAAATGATCGATAGAACGACAATTACTACACTTATTACTCTTATTATTATCAATCTAACTCATATTATTAGCCATATTATGCTTATATGATCGATAGAACGAGAATTACTATACTCACTACACTTAGTATTATCAATCTAACTCATATTATTGGCCATATTATGCTTATATGATCGATAGAACGACAATTACTATACTCACTACTCTTAGTATTGTCAATCTAACTCATATTATTAGCCATATTGTGCTTATATGATCGATAGAACGAGAATTACTATACTCACTACTCTTAGTATTATCAATCTAACTCATATTATTAGCCATATTATGCTTAAATGATCGATAGAACGACAATTACTATACTTATTACTCTTATTGTTATCAATCTAACTCATATTGTTAGCCATATTATGCTTATATGATCGATAGAACGAGAATTACTATACTCACTACTCTTAGTATTATCAATCTAACTCATATTATTAACCATATTATGCAAATTTGATCGATAGAACAACAATCACTAAACTCATTACTCTTATTGTTATCAATCTAACTCATATTATTAGCCATATTATGCTTATATGATCGATAGAATGAGAATTACTATACTCACTACTCTTAGTATTATCACTCTAACTCATATTATCAGCCATATTATGCTTATATGATCGATAGAACGACAATTACTATACTTATTACTCTTATTGTTATCAATCTAACTCATATTATTAGCCATATTATGCTTATATGATCGATAGAACGAGAATTACTATACTCACTACTCTTAGTATTATCACTCTAACTCATATTATTAGCCATATTATGCTTATATGATCGATAGAACGACAATTACTATACATATTACTCTTATTGTTATCAATCTAACTCATATTATTAGCCATATTATGCTTATATGTTCGATAGAACGAGAATTACTATACTCACTACTCTTAGTATTATCAATCTAACTCATATTATTAGCCATATTATGCTTAAATGATCGATAGAACGACAATTACTACACTTATTACTCTTATTATTATCAATCTAACTCATATTATTAGCCATATTATGCTTATATGAGCAATAGAACTACAACTACTGTACTTATTACTCTTATTATTATCAATCTAACTCATATTATTAACCATATTATGCAGATATGATCGATAGAACGACAATTACTATACTTATTACTTTTATTGTTATCAATCGAACTCATATTATTAGCCATATTATGCTTAAATGATCGATAGAACGATAATTACTATACTTATTACTCTTATTATTATCAATCTAACTCATATTATTAGCCATATTATGCTTATATGATCGATAGAACGACAATTACTATACTTATTACACTCACTATTATCAATCTAACTCATATTATTAACCATATTATGCAGATATGATCGATAGCACGACATTTACTATACCTATTACTCTTATTATTATCAGCCTAACTCATATTATTAGACGTATTATGCTTATATGATCGACAGAACGACAACTACTATATTTATTACACTCACTGTTTTCAATCTAACTCATATTATTAACCATATTATGCAAATTTGATCGATAGAACGACAATCACTATACATATTAGTCTTATTGTTATCAACCTAACTCATATTATTAGCCATATTATGCTTAAATGATCGATAGAACGACAATTACTATACTTATTACTCGTATTATTATCAATCTAACTCATATTATTAACAATATTATGCTTATAATATCGATAGAACGAGAATTACTATACTTATTACTGTTATTTTTATCAATCTAACTCATATTATTAGCCATATTATGCTTAAATGATCGATAGAACTACAATTACTATACTCATTGCTCTTATTATTATCAATCTAACTCATATTATTAGCCATATTATGCTTATATGATCGATAGAATGAGAATTACTATACTCACTACTCTTAGTATTATCACTCTAACTCATATTATTAGCCATATTATGCTTATATGATCGATAGAACGACATTTACTATACTTATTACACTTCCTATTATCAATCTAACTTATATTATTGGCCATATTATGCTTATATGATCGATAGAACGACAATTACTACACTTATTACTCTTATTATTATCAATCTAACTCATATTTTTAGCCATATTATGCTTATATGATCGATAGAACGAGAATTACTATACTCACTACTCTTAGTATTATCAATCTAACTCATATTATTAGCCATATTATGCTTATATGATCGATAGAACGACAATTACTATACTTATTACTCTTATTGTTATCAATCTAACTCATATCATTAGCCATATTATGCTTATATGATCCATAGAACGAGAATTACTATACTCACTACTCTTAGTATTATCAATCTAACTCATATTATTAGCCATATTATGCTTATATTATCGATAGATCGACAATTACTATACTTATTACTGTTACTATTATCAATCTAACTCATATTATTAGCCATATTATGCTTAAATGATCGATAGAACGACAATTACTATACTTATTACTCTTATTATTATCAATCTAACTCATATTATTAGCCATATTATGCTTATATGATCGATAGAATGAGAATTACTATACTCACTACTCTTAGTATTATCACTCTAACTCATATTATTAGCCATATTATGCTTATATGATCGATAGAACGACAATTACTATACATATTACTCTTATTGTTATCAATCTAACTCATATTATTAGCCATATTATGCTTATATGTTCGATAGAACGAGAATTACTATACTCACTACTCTTAGTATTATCAATCCAACTCATATTATTAGCCATATTATGCTTAAATGATCGATAGAACGACAATTACTACACTTATTACTCTTATTATTATCAATCTAACTCATATTATTAGCCATATTATGCTTATATGAGCAATAGAACTACAACTACTATACTTATTACTCTTATTATTATCAATCTAACTCATATTATTAACCATATTATGCAGATATGATCGATAGAACTACCATTACTATACTCATTACTCTTATTGTTATCAATCTAACTCATATTATTAGACATATTATGCTTATATGATCGATAGAACGACAATTACTATACTTATTACTCTTATTATTATAAATATAACTCATATTATTAGCCATATTATGCTTATATGATCGATAGAACGATAATTACTATACTCATTACTCATATTTTTATCAATGTAACTCATATTATTAACCATATTATGCCGATTTGATCGATAGCACGACATTTAATATCATTATTACTCTTATTATTATGAACCTAACTCATATTATTAGCCATATTATGCTTGTATGATCGATAGAACTACAATTACTATACTCATTACTCTTATTGTTATCAACCTAACTCATATTATTACCCATATTATGCTTATATGATCGATAGAACGACATTTACTATACTTATTACACTTCCTATTATCAATCTAACTTATATTATTGGCCATATTATGCTTATATGATCGATAGAACGACAATTACTACACTTATTACTCTTATTATTATCAATCTAACTCATATTTTTAGCCATATTATGCTTATATGATCGATAGAACGAGAATTACTATACTCACTACTCTTAGTATTATCAATCTAACTCATATTATTAGCCATATTATGCTTATATGATCGATAGAACGACAATTACTATACTTATTACTCTTATTGTTATCAATCCAACTCATATTGTTAGCCATATTATGCTTATATGATCGACAGAACGAGAATTACTATACTCACTACTCCTAGTATTGTCAATCTAACTCATATTATTAGCCATATTATGCTTATATGATCGATAGAACGAGAATTACTATACTCACTACTCTTAGTATTATCAATCTAACTCATATTATTAGCCATATTATGCTTAAATGATCGATAGTACGACAATTACTATACTTATTACTCTTATTGTTATCAATCTAACTCATATTGTTAGATATATTATGCTTATATGATCGATATAACGAGAATTACTATACTCACTACTCTTAGTATTATCAATCTAACTCATATTATTAACCATATTATGCAAATTTGATCGATAGAACGACAATCACTAAACTCATTACTCTTATTATTATCAATCTAACTCATATTATTAGCCATATTATGCTTATATGATCGATAGAATGAGAATTACTACACTCACTACTCTTAGTATTATCACTCTAACTCATATTATTAGCCATATTATGCTTATATGATCGATAGAACGACAATTACTATACTTATTGCTCTTATTGTTATCAATCTAACTCATATTGTTAGCCATATTATGCTTATATGATCGATAGAACGAGAATTACTATACTCACTACTCTTAGTATTGTCAATCTAACTCTAATTATTAGCCATATTATGCTTATATGATCGATAGAACGAGAATTACTATACTCACTACTCTTAGTATTATCAATCTAACTCATATTATTAGCCATATTATGCTTAAATGATCGATAGAACGACAATTACTATACTTATTACTCTTATTGTTATCAATCTAACTCATATTATTAACCATATTATGCTTATATGATCGATAGAACGACAATTACTATACTTATTACTCTTATTATTAAAAATATAACTCATATTATTAGGCATATTATGCTTATATGATCGATAGAACGACAATTACTATACACATTACTCTTACTATTATCAATCTAACTCATATTATTAACCACATTATGCAGATATGATCGATAGAACGAGAATTACTATACTTACTACTCTTAGTATTATCAATCTAACTCATATTATTAGCCATATTATGCTTAAATGATCGATAGAACGACAAGTACTGTACCTATTACTCTTATTATTATTAATTTAACACATATTATTAGCGATATTATGCTTATATGATTGACAGGACGACAATTACTATACTTATTACACTCACTGTTATCAATCTAACTCATATTTTTAGCCATATTATGCTTATATGATCGATAGAATGAGAATTACTATACTCACTACTCTTAGTATTATCACTCTAACTCATATTATTAGCCATATTATGCTTATATGATCGATAGAACGACAATTACTATACATATTACTCTTATTGTTATCAATCTAACTCATATTATTAGCCATATTATGCTTATATGTTCGATAGAACGAGAATTACTATACTCACTACTCTTAGTATTATCAATCTAACTCATATTATTAGCCATATTATGCTTAAATGATCGATAGAACGACAATTACTACACTTATTACTCTTATTATTATCAATCTAACTCATATTATTAGCCATATTATGCTTATATGAGCAATAGAACTACAACTACTATACTTATTACTCTTATTATTATCAATCTAACTCATATTATTAACCATATTATGCAGATATGATCGATAGAACTACCATTACTATACTCATTACTCTTATTGTTATCAATCTAACTCATATTATTAGACATATTATGCTTATATGATCGATAGAACGACAATTACTATACTTATTACTCTTATTATTATAAATATAACTCATATTATTAGCCATATTATGCTTATATGATCGATAGAACGATAATTACTATACTCATTACTCTTATTATTATCAATGTAACTCATATTATTAACCATATTATGCCGATATGATCGATAGCACGACATTTAATATCATTATTACTCTTATTATTATGAACCTAACTCATATTATTAGCCATATTATGCTTGTATGATCGATAGAACTACAATTACTATACTCATTACTCTTATTGTTATCAACCTAACTCATATTATTACCCATATTATGCTTATATGATCGATAGAACGACATTTACTATACTTATTACACTTCCTATTATCAATCTAACTTATATTATTGGCCATATTATGCTTATATGATCGATAGAACGACAATTACTACACTTATTACTCTTATTATTATCAATCTAACTCATATTTTTAGCCATATTATGCTTATATGATCGATAGAACGAGAATTACTATACTCACTACTCTTAGTATTATCAATCTAACTCATATTATTAGCCATATTATGCTTATATGATCGATAGAACGACAATTACTATACTTATTACTCTTATTGTTATCAATCCAACTCATATTGTTAGCCATATTATGCTTATATGATCGATAGAACGAGAATTACTATACTCACTACTCCTAGTATTGTCAATCTACCTCATATTATTAGCCATATTATGCTTATATGATCGATAGAACGAGAATTACTATACTCACTACTCTTAGTATTATCAATCTAACTCATATTATTAGCCATATTATGCTTAAATGATCGATAGTACGACAATTACTATACTTATTACTCTTATTGTTATCAATCTAACTCATATTGTTAGCCATATTATGCTTATATGATCGATATAACGAGAATTACTATACTCACTACTCTTAGTATTATCAATCTAACTCATATTATTAACCATATTATGCAAATTTGATCGATAGAACGACAATCACTAAACTCATTACTCTTATTATTATCAATCTAACTCATATTATTAGCCATATTATGCTTATATGATCGATAGAATGAGAATTACTACACTCACTACTCTTAGTATTATCACTCTAACTCATATTATTAGCCATATTATGCTTATATGATCGATAGAACGACAATTACTATACTTATTACTCTTATTGTTATCAATCTAACTCATATTGTTAGCCATATTATGCTTATATGATCGATAGAACGAGAATTACTATACTCACTACTCTTAGTATTGTCAATCTAACTCTAATTATTAGCCATATTATGCTTATATGATCGATAGAACGAGAATTACTATACTCACTACTCTTAGTATTATCAATCTAACTCATATTATTAGCCATATTATGCTTAAATGATCGATAGAACGACAATTACTATACTTATTACTCTTATTGTTATCAACCTAACTCATATTATTAACCATATTATGCTTATATGATCGATAGAACGACAATTACTATACTTATTACTCTTATTATTAAAAATATAACTCATATTATTAGGCATATTATGCTTATATGATCGATAGAACGACAATTACTATACACATTACTCTTACTATTATCAATCTAACTCATATTATTATCCATATTATGCTTAAATGATCGATAGAACGACAAGTACTGTACCTATTACTCTTATTATTATTAATTTAACACATATTATTAGCGATATTATGCTTATATGATTGACAGGACGACAATTACTATACTTATTACACTCACTGTTATCAATCTAACTCATATTATTAACCATATTATGCTTATATGATCGATAGAACGAGAATTACTATACTCATTACTCTTATTATTATCAATGTAACTCATATTATTAACCATATTATGCCGATATGATCGATAGCACGACATTTAATATCATTATTACTCTTATTATTATGAACCTAACTCATATTATTAGCCATATTATGCTTGTATGATCGATAGAACTACAATTACTATACTCATTACTCTTATTGTTATCAACCTAACTCATATTATTACCCATATTATGCTTATATGATCGATAGAACGACATTTACTATACTTATTACACTTCCTATTATCAATCTAACTTATATTATTGGCCATATTATGCTTATATGATCGATAGAACGACAATTACTACACTTATTACTCTTATTATTATCAATCTAACTCATATTATTAGCCATATTATGCTTAAATGTTCGATAGAACGACAATTACTACACTTATTACTCTTATTATTATCAATCTAACTCATATTATTAGCCATATTATGCTTATATGAGCAATAGAACTACAACTACTATACTTATTACTCTTATTATTATCAATCTAACTCATATTATTAACCATATTATGCAGATATGATCGATAGAACGACAATTACTATACTTATTACTTTTATTGTTATCAATCTAACTCATATTATTAGCCATATTATGCTTAAATGATCGATAGAACGATAATTACTATACTTATTACTCTTATTATTATCAATCTAACTCATATTATTAGCCATATTATGCTTATATGATCGATAGAACGACAATTACTATACTTATTACACTCACTATTATCAATCTAACTCATATTATTAACCATATTATGCAGATATGATCGATAGCACGACATTTACTGTACCTATTATGCTTATTATTATCAGCCTAACTCATATTATTAGACGTATTATGCTTATATGATCGACAGAACCACAACTACTATATTTATTACACTCACTGTTATCAATCTAACTCATATTATTAACCATATTATGCAAATTTGATCGATAGAACGACAATCACTATACATATTAGTCTTATTATTATCAACCTAACTCATATTATTAGCCATATTATGCTTAAATGATCGATAGAACGACAATTACTATACTTATTACTCGTATTATTATCAATCTAACTCATATTATTAACAATATTATGCTTATAATATCGATAGAACGACAATTACTATACATATTGCTGTTATTTTTATCAATCTAACTCATATTATTAGCCATATTATGCTTAAATGATCGATAGAACTACAATTACTATACTCATTGCTCTTATTATTATCAATCTAACTCATATTATTAGCCATATTATGCTTATATGATCGATAGAATGAGAATTACTATACTCACTACTCTTAGTATTATCACTCTAACTCATATTATTAGCCATATTATGCTTATATGATCGATAGAACGACAATTACTATACTTATTACTCTTATTGTTATCAATCTAACTCATATTTTTAGCCATATTATGCTTATATGATCGATAGAACGAGAATTACTATACTCACTACTCTTAGTATTATCAATCTAACTCATATTATTAGCCATATTATGCAAATTTGATCGATAGAACGACAATCACTAAACTCATTACTCTTATTATTATCAATCTAACTCATATTATTAGCCATATTATGCTTATATGATCGATAGATTGAGAATTACTACACTCACTACTCTTAGTATTATCACTCTAACTCATATTATTAGCCATATTATGCTTATATGATCGATAGAACGACAATTACTATACTTATTACTCTTATTGTTATCAATCTAACTCATATTGTTAGCCATATTATGCTTATATGATCGATAGAACGAGAATTACTATACTCACTACTCTTAGTATTGTCAATCTAACTCATATTATTAGCCATATTATGCTTATATGATCGATAGAACGAGAATTACTATACTCACTACTCTTAGTATTATCAATCTAACTCATATTATTAGCCATATTATGCTTAAATGATCGATAGAACGACAATTACTATACTTATTACTCTTATTGTTATCAATCTAACTCATATTGTTAGCCATATTATGCTTATATGATCGATAGAACGAGAATTACTATACTCACTACTCTTAGTATTATCAATCTAACTCATATTATTAACCATATTATGCAAATTTGATCGATAGAACGACAATCACTAAACTCATTACTCTTATTATTATCAATCTAACTCATATTATTAGCCATATTATGCTTATATGATCGATAGAATGAGAATTACTATACTCACTACTCTTAGTATTATCACTCTAACTCATATTATTAGCCATATTATGCTTATATGATCGATAGAACGACAATTACTATACTTATTACTCTTATTGTTATCAATCTAACTCATATCATTAGCCATATTATGCTTATATGATCCATAGAACGAGAATTACTATACTCACTACTCTTAGTATTATCAATCTAACTCATATTATTAGCCATATTATGCTTATATTATCGATAGATCGACAATTACTATACTTATTACTGTTACTATTATCAATCTAACTCATATTATTAGCCATATTATGCTTAAATGATCGATAGAACGACAATTACTATACTTATTACTCTTATTATTATCAATCTAACTCATATTATTAGCCATATTATGCTTATATGATCGATAGAATGAGAATTACTATACTCACTACTCTTAGTATTATCACTCTAACTCATATTATTAGCCATATTATGCTTATATGATCGATAGAACGACAATTACTATACATATTACTCTTATTGTTATCAATCTAACTCATATTATTAGCCATATTATGCTTATATGTTCGATAGAACGAGAATTACTATACTCACTACTCTTAGTATTATCAATCTAACTCATATTATTAGCCATATTATGCTTAAATGATCGATAGAACGACAATTACTACACTTATTACTCTTATTATTATCAATCTAACTCATATTATTAGCCATATTATGCTTATATGAGCAATAGAACTACAACTACTATACTTATTACTCTTATTATTATCAATCTAACTCATATTATTAACCATATTATGCAGATATGATCGATAGAACTACCATTACTATACTCATTACTCTTATTGTTATCAATCTAACTCATATTATTAGACATATTATGCTTATATGATCGATAGAACGACAATTACTATACTTATTACTCTTATTATTATAAATATAACTCATATTATTAGCCATATTATGCTTATATGATCGATAGAACGAGAATTACTATACTCATTACTCTTATTATTATCAATGTAACTCATATTATTAACCATATTATGCCGATATGATCGATAGCACGACATTTAATATCATTATTACTCTTATTATTATGAACCTAACTCATATTATTAGCCATATTATGCTTGTATGATCGATAGAACTACAATTACTATACTCATTACTCTTATTGTTATCAACCTAACTCATATTATTACCCATATTATGCTTATATGATCGATAGAACGACATTTACTATACTTATTACACTTCCTATTATCAATCTAACTTATATTATTGGCCATATTATGCTTATATGATCGATAGAATGACAATTACTACACTTATTACTCTTATTGTTATCAATCTAACTCATATTTTTAGCCATATTATGCTTATATGATCGATAGAACGAGAATTACTATACTCACTACTCTTAGTATTATCAATCTAACTCATATTATTAGCCATATTATGCTTATATGATCGATAGAACGACAATTACTATACTTATTACTCTTATTGTTATCAATCCAACTCATATTGTTAGCCATATTATGCTTATATGATCGATAGAACGAGAATTACTATACTCACTACTCTTAGTATTGTCAATCTAACTCATATTATTAGCCATATTATGCTTATATGATCGATAGAACGAGAATTACTATACTCACTACTCTTAGTATTATCAATCTAACTCATATTATTAGCCATATTATGCTTAAATGATCGATAGTACGACAATTACTATACTTATTACTCTTATTGTTATCAGTCTAACTCATATTGTTAGCCATATTATGCTTATATGATCGATATAACGAGAATTACTATACTCACTACTCTTAGTATTATCAATCTAACTCATATTATTAACCATATTATGCAAATTTGATCGATAGAACGACAATCACTAAACTCATTACTCTTATTATTATCAATCTAACTCATATTATTAGCCATATTATGCTTAAATGATCGATAGAACGACAATTACTATACTTATTACTCTTATTGTTATCAATCTAACTCATATTATTAACCATATTATGCTTATATGATCGATAGAACGAGAATTACTATACTCATTACTCTTATTATTATCAATGTAACTCATATTATTAACCATATTATGCCGATATGATCGATAGCACGACATTTAATATCATTATTACTCTTATTATTATGAACCTAACTCATATTATTAGCCATATTATGCTTGTATGATCGATAGAACTACAATTACTATACTCATTACTCTTATTGTTATCAACCTAACTCATATTATTACCCATATTATGCTTATATGATCGATAGAACGACATTTACTATACTTATTACACTTCCTATTATCAATCTAACTTATATTATTGGCCATATTATGCTTATATGATCGATAGAACGACAATTACTACACTTATTACTCTTATTATTATCAATCTAACTCATATTATTAGCCATATTATGCTTAAATGATCGATAGAACGACAATTACTACACTTATTACTCTTATTATTATCAATCTAACTCATATTATTAGCCATATTATGCTTGTATGAGCAATAGAACTACAACTACTATACTTATTACTCTTATTATTATCAATCTAACTCATATTATTAACCATATTATGCAGATATGATCGATAGAACGACAATTACTATACTTATTACTTTTATTGTTATCAATCTAACTCATATTATTAGCCATATTATGCTTAAATGATCGATAGAACGATAATTACTATACTTATTACTCTTATTATTATCAATCTAACTCATATTATTAGCCATATTATGCTTATATGATCGATAGAACGACAATTACTATACTTATTACACTCACTATTATCAATCTAACTCATATTATTAACCATATTATGCAGATATGATCGATAGCACGACATTTACTATACCTATTACGCTTATTATTATCAGCCTAACTCATATTATTAGACGTATTATGCTTATATGATCGACAGAACCACAACTACTATATTTATTACACTCACTGTTATCAATCTAACTCATATTCTTAACCATATTATGCAAATTTGATCGATAGAACGACAATCACTATACATATTAGTCTTATTATTATCAACCTAACTCATATTATTAGCCATATTATGCTTAAATGATCGATAGAACGACAATTACTATACTTATTACTCGTATTATTATCAATCTAACTCATATTATTAACAATATTATGCTTATAATATCGATAGAACGACAATTACTATACATATTACTGTTATTTTTATCAATCTAACTCATATTATTAGCCATATTATGCTTAAATGATCGATAGAACTACAATTACTATACTCATTGCTCTTATTATTATCAATCTAACTCATATTATTAGCCATATTATGCTTATATGATCGATAGAATGAGAATTACTATACTCACTACTCTTAGTATTATCACTCTAACTCATATTATTAGCCATATTATGCTTATATGATCGATAGAACGACAATTACTATACTTATTACTCTTATTGTTATCAATCTAACTCATATTTTTAGCCATATTATGCTTATATGATCGATAGAACGAGAATTACTATACTCACTACTCTTAGTATTATCAATCTAACTCATATTATTAGCCATATTATGCTTTTATGATCGATAGAACGACAATTACTATACTTATTACTCTTATTTTTATCAATCTAACTCATATTGTTAGCCATATTATGCTTATATGATCGATAGAACGAGGATTACTATACTCACTACTCTTAGTATTGTCAATCTAACTCATATTATTAGCCATATTATGCTTATATGTTCGATAGAACGAGAATTACTATACTCACTACTCTTAGTATTATCAATCTAACTCATATTATTAGCCATATTATGCTTAAATGATCGATAGAACGACAATTACTACACTTATTACTCTTATTATTATCAATCTAACTCATATTATTAGCCATATTATGCTTATATGAGCAATAGAACTACAACTACTATACTTATTACTCTTATTATTATCAATCTAACTCATATTATTAACCATATTATGCAGATATGATCGATAGAACTACCATTACTATACTCATTACTCTTATTGTTATCAATCTAACTCATATTATTAGACATATTATGCTTATATGATCGATAGAACGACAATTACTATACTTATTACTCTTATTATTATAAATATAACTCATATTATTAGCCATATTATGCTTATATGATCGATAGAACGAGAATTACTATACTCATTACTCTTATTATTATCAATGTAACTCATATTATTAACCATATTATGCCGATATGATCGATAGCACGACATTTAATATCATTATTACTCTTATTATTATGAACCTAACTCATATTATTAGCCATATTATGCTTGTCTGATCGATAGAACTACAATTACTATACTCATTACTCTTATTGTTATCAACCTAACTCATATTATTACCCATATTATGCTTATATGATCGATAGAACGACATTTACTATACTTATTACACTTCCTATTATCAATCTAACTTATATTATTGGCCATATTATGCTTATATGATCGATAGAACGACAATTACTACACTTATTACTCTTATTGTTATCAATCTAACTCATATTTTTAGCCATATTATGCTTATATGATCGATAGAACGAGAATTACTATACTCACTACTCTTAGTATTATCAATCTAACTCATATTATTAGCCATATTATGCTTAAATGATCGATAGAACTACAATTACTATACTTATTACTCTTATTGTTATCAATCTAACTCATATTATTAACCATATTATGCTTATATGATCGATAGAACGAGAATTACTATACTCATTACTCTTATTATTATCAATGTAACTCATATTATTAACCATATTATGCCGATATGATCGATAGCACGACATTTAATATCATTATTACTCTTATTATTATGAACCTAACTCATATTATTAGCCATATTATTCTTGTATGATCGATAGAACTACAATTACTATACTCATTACTCTTATTGTTATCAACCTAACTCATATTATTACCCATATTATGCTTATATGATCGATAGAACGACATTTACTATACTTATTACACTTCCTATTATCAATCTAACTTATATTATTGGCCATATTATGCTTATATGATCGATAGAACGACAATTACTACACTTATTACTCTTATTATTATCAATCTAACTCATATTATTAGCCATATTATGCTTAAATGATCGATAGAACGACAATTACTACACTTATTACTCTTATTATTATCAATCTAACTCATATTATTAGCCATATTATGCTTGTATGAGCAATAGAACTACAACTACTATACTTATTACTCTTATTATTATCAATCTAACTCATATTATTAACCATATTATGCAGATATGATCGATAGAACGACAATTACTATACTTATTACTTTTATTGTTATCAATCTAACTCATATTATTAGCCATATTATGCTTAAATGATCGATAGAACGATAATTACTATACTTATTACTCTTATTATTATCAATCTAACTCATATTATTAGCCATATTATGCTTATATGATCGATAGAACGACAATTACTATACTTATTACACTCACTATTATCAATCTAACTCATATTATTAACCATATTATGCAGATATGATCGATAGCACGACATTTACTATACCTATTACGCTTATTATTATCAGCCTAACTCATATTATTAGACGTATTATGCTTATATGATCGACAGAACCACAACTACTATATTTATTACACTCACTGTTATCAATCTAACTCATATTCTTAACCATATTATGCAAATTTGATCGATAGAACGACAATCACTATACATATTAGTCTTATTATTATCAACCTAACTCATATTATTAGCCATATTATGCTTAAATGATCGATAGAACGACAATTACTATACTTATTACTCGTATTATTATCAATCTAACTCATATTATTAACAATATTATGCTTATAATATCGATAGAACGACAATTACTATACATATTACTGTTATTTTTATCAATCTAACTCATATTATTAGCCATATTATGCTTAAATGATCGATAGAACTACAATTACTATACTCATTGCTCTTATTATTATCAATCTAACTCATATTATTAGCCATATTATGCTTATATGATCGATAGAATGAGAATTACTATACTCACTACTCTTAGTATTATCACTCTAACTCATATTATTAGCCATATTATGCTTATATGATCGATAGAACGACAATTACTATACTTATTACTCTTATTGTTATCAATCTAACTCATATTTTTAGCCATATTATGCTTATATGATCGATAGAACGAGAATTACTATACTCACTACTCTTAGTATTATCAATCTAACTCATATTATTAGCCATATTATGCTTTTATGATCGATAGAACGACAATTACTATACTTATTACTCTTATTTTTATCAATCTAACTCATATTGTTAGCCATATTATGCTTATATGATCGATAGAACGAGGATTACTATACTCACTACTCTTAGTATTGTCAATCTAACTCATATTATTAGCCATATTATGCTTATATGATCGATAGAACGAGAATTACTATACTCACTACTCTTAGTATTATCAATCTAACTCATATTTTTAGCCATATTATGCTTAAATGATCGATAGAACGACAATTACTATACTTATTACTCTTATTGTTATCAATCTAACTCATATTGTTAGCCATATTATGCTTATATGATCGATAGAACGAGAATTACTATACTCACTACTCTTAGTATTATCAATCTAACTCATATTATTAACCATATTATGCAAAATTGATCGATAGAACGACAATCACTAAACTCATTACTCTTATTATTATCAATCTAACTCATATTATTAACCATATTATGCAAATTTGATCGATAGAACGACAATTACTAAACTCATTACTCTTATTATTATCAATCTAACTCATATTATTAGCCATATTATGCTTATATGATCGATAGAATGAGAATTACTATACTCACTAATCTTAGTATTATCACTCTAACTCATATTATTAGCCATATTATGCTTATATGATCGATAGAACGACAAGTACTATACATATTACTCTTATTGTTATCAATCTAACTCATATTATTAGCCATATTATGCTTATATGTTCGATAGAACGAGAATTACTATACTCACTACTCTTAGTATTATCAATCTAACTCATATTATTAGCCATATTATGCTTAAATGATCGATAGAACGACAATTACTACACTTATTACTCTTATTATTATCAATCTAACTCATATTATTAGCCATATTATGCTTATATGAGCAATAGAACTACAACTACTATACTTATTACTCTTATTATTATCAATCTAACTCATATTATTAACCATATTATGCAGATATGATCGATAGAACTACATTTACTATACTCATTACTCTTATTGTTATCAATCTAACTCATATTATTAGACATATTATGCTTATATGATCGATAGAACGACAATTACTATACTTATTACTCTTATTATTATAAATATAACTCATATTATTAGCCATATTATGCTTATATGATCGATAGAACGAGAATTACTATACTCACTACTCTTAGTATTATCAATCTAACTCATATTATTAGCCATATTATGCTTATATTATCGATAGAACGACAATTACTATACTTATCACTCTTATTATTATGAATCTAACTCATATTATTAGCCATATTATGCTTATATGATCGATAGAATGACAAGCACTATACTTATTACTCTTATTATTATCAATCTAACTCATATTATTAACCATATTATGCTTATATGATCGATAGAACGACAATTACTATACTTATTACTCTTATTATTAAAAATATAACTCATATTATTAGGCATATTATGCTTATATGATCGATAGAACGACAATTACTATTAACATTACTCTTACTATTATCAATCTAACTCATATTATTAACCACATTATGCAGATATGATCGATAGAACGAGAATTACTATACTTACTACTCTTAGTATTATCAATCTAACTCATATTATTAGCCATATTATGCTTAAATGATCGATAGAACGACAATTACTGTACCTATTACTCTTATTATTATTAATTTAACACATATTATTAGCCATATTATGCTTATATGATTGACAGGACGACAATTACTATACTTATTACACTCACTGTTATCAATCTAACTCATATTATTAACCATATTATGCTTATATGATCGATAGAACGAGAATTACTATACTCATTACTCTTATTATTATCAATGTAACTCATATTATTAACCATATTATGCCGATATGATCGATAGCACGACATTTAATATCATTATTACTCTTATTATTATGAACCTAACTCATATTATTAGCCATATTATGCTTGTATGATCAATAGAACTACAATTACTATACTCATTACTCTTATTGTTATCAACCTAACTCATATTATTACCCATATTATGCTTATATGATCGATAGAACGACATTTACTATACTTATTACACTTATTATTATCAATCTAACTCATATTATTAGCCATATTATGCTTAAATGATCGATAGAACGACAATTACTACACTTATTACTCTTATTATTATCAATCTAACTCATATTATTAGCCATATTATGCTTATATGAGCAATAGAACTACAACTACTATACTTATTACTCTTATTATTATCAATCTAACTCATATTATTAACCATATTATGCAGATATGATCGATAGAACGACAATTACTATACTTATTACTTTTATTGTTATCAATCTAACTCATATTATTAGCCATATTATGCTTAAATGATCGATAGAACGATAATTACTATACTTATTACTCTTATTATTAACAATCTAACTCATATTATTAGCCATATTATGCTTATATGATCGATAGAACGACAATTACTATACTTATTACACTCACTATTATCAATCTAACTCATATTATTAACCATATTATGCAGATATGATCGATAGCACGACATTTACTATACCTATTACTCTTATTATTATCAGCCTAACTCATATTATTAGACGTATTATGCTTATATGATCGACAGAACGACAACTACTATATTTATTACACTCACTGTTATCAATCTAACTCATATTATTAACCATATTATGCAAATTTGATCGATAGAACGACAATCACTATACATATTAGTCTTATTATTATCAACCTAACTCATATTATTAGCCATATTATGCTTAAATGATCGATAGAACGACAATTACTATACTTATTACTCGTATTATTATCAATCTAACTCATATTATTAACAACATTATGCTTATAATATCGATAGAACGACAATTACTATACTTATTACTGTTATTTTTATCAATCTAACTCATATTATTAGCCATATTATGCTTAAATGATCGATAGAACTACAATTACTATACTCATTGCTCTTATTATTATCAATCTAACTCATATTATTAGCCATATTATGCTTATATGATCGATAGAATGAGAATTACTATACTCACTACTCTTAGTATTATCACTCTAACTCATATTATTAGCCATATTATGCTTATATGATCGATAGAACGACAATGACTATACTTATTACTCTTATTGCTATCAATCTAACTCATATTTTTAGCCATATTATGCTTATATGATCGATAGAACGAGAATTACTATACTCACTACTCTTAGTATTATCAATCTAACTCATATTATTAGCCATATTATGCTTTTATGATCGATAGAACGACAATTACTATACTTATTACACTCACTATTATCAATCTAACTCATATTATTAACCATATTATGCAGATATGATCGATAGCACGACATTTACTATACCTATTACTCTTATTATTATCAGCCTAACTCATATTATTAGACGTATTATGCTTATATGATCGACAGAACGACAACTACTATATTTATTACACTCACTGTTATCAATCTAACTCATATTATTAACCATATTATGCAAATTTGATCGATAGAACGACAATCACTATACATATTAGTCTTATTATTATCAACCTAACTCATATTATTAGCCATATTATGCTTAAATGATCGATAGAACGACAATTACTATACTTATTACTCGTATTATTATCAATCTAACTCATATTATTAACAACATTATGCTTATAATATCGATAGAACGACAATTACTATACTTATTACTGTTATTTTTATCAATCTAACTCATATTATTAGCCATATTATGCTTAAATGATCGATAGAACTACAATTACTATACTCATTGCTCTTATTATTATCAATCTAACTCATATTATTAGCCATATTATGCTTATATGATCGATAGAATGAGAATTACTATACTCACTACTCTTAGTATTATCACTCTAACTCATATTATTAGCCATATTATGCTTATATGATCGATAGAACGACAATGACTATACTTATTACTCTTATTGCTATCAATCTAACTCATATTTTTAGCCATATTATGCTTATATGATCGATAGAACGAGAATTACTATACTCACTACTCTTAGTATTATCAATCTAACTCATATTATTAGCCATATTATGCTTTTATGATCGATAGAACGACAATTACTATACTTATTACTCTTATTGTTATCAATCTAACTCATATTGTTAGACATGTTATGCTTATATGATCGATAGAACGAGAATTACTATACTCACTACTCTTAGTATTGTCAATCTAACTCATATTATTAGCCATATTATGCTTATATGATCGATAGAACGAGAATTACTATACTCACTACTCTTAGTATTATCACCCTAACTCATATTATTAGCCATATTATGCTTATATGAGCAATAGAACTACAACTACTATACTTATTACTCTTATTATTATCAATCTAACTCATATTATTAACCATATTATGCAGATATGATCGATAGAACTACAATTACTATACTCATTACTCTTATTGTTATCAATCTAACTCATATTATTAGACATATTATGCTTATATGATCGATAGAACGACAATTACTATACTTATTACTCTTATTATTATAAATATAACTCATATTATTAGCCATATTATGCTTATATGATCGATAGAACGAGAATTACTATACTCACTACTCTTAGTATTATCAATCTAACTCATATTATTAGCCATATTATGCTTATATTATCGATAGAACGACAATTACTATACTTATCACTCTTATTATTATGAATCTAACTCATATTATTAGCCGTATTATGCTTATATGATCGATAGAATGACAATTACTATACTTATTACTCTTATTATTATCAATCTAACTCATATTATTAACCATATTATGCTTATATGATCGATAGAACGACAATTACTATACTTATTACTCTTATTATTATAAATATAACTCATATTATTAGCCATATTATGCTTATATGATCGATAGAACGACAATTACTATACTTATTACTCTTATTGTTATCAATCTAACTCATATTGTTAGCCATATTATGCTTATATGATCGATAGAACGAGAATTACTATACTCACTACTCTTAGTATTGTCAATCTAACTCATATTATTAGCCATATTATGCTTATATGATCGATAGAACGAGAATTACTATACTCACTACTCTTAGTATTATCAATCTAACTCATATTATTAACCATATTATGCAAATTTGATCGATAGAACGACAATCACTAAACTCATTACTCTTATTATTATCAATCTAACTCATATTATTAGCCATATTATGCTTATATGATCGATAGAATGAGAATTACTATACTCACTACTCTTAGTATTATCACTTTAACTCATATTATTAGCCATATTATGCTTATATGATCGATAGAACGACAATTACTATACTTATTACTCTTATTGTTATCAATCTAACTCATATCATTAGCCATATTATGCTTATATGATCCATAGAACGAGAATTACTATACTCACTACTCTTAGTATTATCGATCTAACTCATATTATTAGCCATATTATGCTTATATTATCGATAGATCGACAATTACTATACTTATTACTGTTACTATTATCAATCTAACTCATATTATTCGCCATATTATGCTTAAATGATCGATAGAACGACAATTACTATACTTATTACTCTTATTATTATCAATCTTACTCATATTATTAGCCATATTATGCTTAAATGATCGATAGAACTACAATTACTATACTCATTACTCTTATTATTATCAATCTAACTCATATTATTAGCCATACTATGCTTATAATACCGATAGAACGACAATTACTATACTTATTACTCTTATTATTATCAATCTAACTCATATTATTAGCCATATTATGCTTAAATGATCGATAGAACGACAATTACTATACTCACTACTCTTAGTATTATCAATCTAACTCATATTATTAGCCATATTATGCTTATATTATCGATAGACCGACAATTACTACACTTATTACTCTTATTATTATCAATCTAACTCATATTATTAGCCATATTATGCTTATATGAGCAATAGAACTACAACTACTATACTTATTACTCTTATTATTATCAATCTAACTCATATTATTAACCATATTATGCAGATATGATCGATAGAACGACAATTACTATACTTATTACTTTTATTGTTATCAACCTAACTCATATTATTAGCCATATTATGCTTAAATGATCGATAGAACGACAATTACTATACTTAATACTCGTATTATTATCAATCTAACTCATATTATTAACAATATTATGCTTATAATATCGATAGAACGACAATTACTATACTTATTACTGTTATTATTATCAATCTAACTCATATTATTAGCCATATTATGCTTAAATGATCGATAGAACTACAATTACTATACTCATTGCTCTTATTATTATCAATCTAACTCATATTATTAGCCATATTATGCTTATATGATCGATAGAATGAGAATTACTATACTCACTACTCTTAGTATTGTCACTCTAACTCATATTATTAGCCATATTATGCTTATATGATCGATAGAACGACAATTACTATACTTATTACTCTTATTGTTATCAATCTAACTCATATTTTTAGCCATATTATGCTTATATGATCGATGGAACGAGAATTACTATACTCACTACTCTTAGTATTATCAATCTAACTCATATTATTAGCCATATTATGCTTATATGATCGGTAGAACGACAATTACTATACTTATTACTCTTATTGATATCAATCTAACTCATATTGTTAGCCATATTATGCTTATATGATCGATAGAACGAGAATTACTATACTCACTACTCTTAGTATTGTCAATCTAACTCATATTATTAGCCATATTATGCTTATATGATCGATAGAACGAGAATTACTATACTCACTACTCTTAGTATTATCAATCTAACTCATATTATTAGCCATATTATGCTTAAATGATCGATAGAACGACAATTACTGTACCTATTACTCTTATTATTATCAATTTAACTCATATTATTAGCCATATTATGCTTATATGATTGACAGGACGACAATTACTATACTTATTACACTCACTGTTATCAATCTAACTCATATTATTAACCATATTATGCAAATTTGATCGATAGAACGACAATTACTATACTTATTACTGTTATTACTATCAATCTAACTCATATTATTAGCCATATTATGCTTAAATGATCGATAGAACTACAATTACTATACTCATTGCTCTTATTGTTATCAATCTAACTCATATTGTTAGCCATATTATGCTTATATGATCGATAGAACGAGAATTACTATACTCACTACTCTTAGTATTGTCAATCTGACTCATATTATTAGCCATATTATGCTTATATGATCGATAGAACGAGAATTACTATACTCACTACTCTTAGTATTATCAATCTAACTCATATTATTAGCCATATTATGCTTAAATGATCGATAGAACGACAATTACTGTACCTATTACTCTTATTATTATCAATTTAACTCATATTATTAGCCATATTATGCTTATATGATTGACAGGACGACAATTACTATACTTATTACACTCACTGTTATCAATCTAACTCATATTATTAACCATATTATGCAAATTTGATCGATAGAACAACAATCACTAAACTCATTACTCTTATTATTATCAATCTAACTCATATTATTAGCCATATTATGCTTATATGATCGATAGAATGAGAATTACTATACTCACTACTCTTAGTATTATCAATCTAACTCATATTATTAGCCATATTATGCTTAAATGATCGATAGAACGACAATTACTATACTCATTACTCTTATTATTATCAATCCAACTCATTTTATTACCCATATTATGCTTATATGATCGATAGAACGACAATTACTATACTCATTACTCTTATTATTATCAATCTAACTCATATTATTAGACATATTATGCTTATATGAGCAATAGAACGACAATTACTATACTTATTACTCTTATTATTATGAATCTAACTCATATTATTAACCATATTATGCAGATATGATCGATAGTACGACAATTACTATACTTATTACTCTTATTATAATCAATCTAACTCATATTGTTAGCCATATTATGCTTATATGATCGATAGAACGAGAATTACTATACTCACTACTCTTAGTATTGTCAATCTGACTCATATTATTAGCCATATTATGCTTATATGATCGATAGAACGAGAATTACTATACTCACTACTCTTAGTATTATCAATCTAACTCATATTATTAGCCATATTATGCTTAAATGATCGATAGAACGACAATTACTGTACCTATTACTCTTATTATTATCAATTTAACTCATATTATTAGCCATATTATGCTTATATGATTGACAGGACGACAATTACTATACTTATTACACTCACTGTTATCAATCTAACTCATATTATTAACCATATTATGCAAATTTGATCGATAGAACAACAATCACTAAACTCATTACTCTTATTATTATCAATCTAACTCATATTATTAGCCATATTATGCTTATATGATCGATAGAATGAGAATTACTATACTCACTACTCTTAGTATTATCAATCTAACTCATATTATTAGCCATATTATGCTTAAATGATCGATAGAACGACAATTACTATACTCATTACTCATATTATTATCAATCCAACTCATTTTATTACCCATATTATGCTTATATGATCGATAGAACGACAATTACTATACTCATTACTCTTATTATTATCAATCTAACTCATATTATTAGACATATTATGCTTATATGAGCAATAGAACGACAATTACTATACTTATTACTCTTATTATTATGAATCTAACTCATATTATTAACCATATTATGCAGATATGATCGATAGTACGACAATTACTATACTTATTACTCTTATTATAATCAATCTAACTCATATTATTAACCATATTATGCTAATATGATCGATAGAACGACAACTACTATACTTATTACACTCACTGTTATCAATCTAACTCATATTATTAACCATATTATGCAAATTTGATCGATAGAACGACAATCACTATACTTATTACTCTTATTATTATCAATCTAACTCATATTATTAGCCATATTATGCTTAAATGATCGATAGAACTACAATTACTATACTCATTGCTCTTATTGTTATCAATCTAACTCATATTGTTAGCCATATTATGCTTATATGATCGATAGAACGAGAATTACTATACTCACTACTCTTAGTATTGTCAATCTGACTCATATTATTAGCCATATTATGCTTATATGATCGATAGAACGAGAATTACTATACTCACTACTCTTAGTATTATCAATCTAACTCATATTATTAGCCATATTATGCTTAAATGATCGATAGAACGACAATTACTGTACCTATTACTCTTATTATTATCAATTTAACTCATATTATTAGCCATATTATGCTTATATGATTGACAGGACGACAATTACTATACTTATTACACTCACTGTTATCAATCTAACTCATATTATTAACCATATTATGCAAATTTGATCGATAGAACAACAATCACTAAACTCATTACTCTTATTATTATCAATCTAACTCATATTATTAGCCATATTATGCTTATATGATCGATAGAACGACAACTACTATACTTATTACACTCACTGTTATCAATCTAACTCATATTATTAACCATATTATGCAAATTTGATCGATAGAACGACAATCACTATACTTATTACTCTTATTATTATCAACCTAACTCATATTATTAGCCATATTATGCTTAAATGATCGATAGAACGACAATTACTATACTTATTACTCTTATTATTATCAATCTAACTCATATTGTTAGCCATATTACGCTTACATGATCGATAGAATGACAATTACTATACTTATTACTCTTATTGTTATCAATCTAACTCATATTATTAGCCATATTATGCTTATATGATCGATAGAACGACAATTGCTATACACATTACTCTTACTATTATCAATCTAACTCATATTATTAACCATATTATGCAAATTTGATCGATAGAACGACAATCACTATACTTATTACTCTTATTATTATCAGCCTAACTCATATTATTAGACGTATTATGCTTATATGATCGACAGAACGACAACTACTATATTTATTACACTCACTGTTATCAATCTAACTCATATTATTAACCATATTATGCAAATTTGATCGATAGAACGACAATCACTATACATATTAGTCTTATTATTATCAACCTAACTCATATTATTAGCCATATTATGCTTAAATGATCGATAGAACGACAATTACTATACTTAATACTCGTATTATTATCAATCTAACTCATATTATTAGCCATATTATGCTTAAATGATCGATAGAACGACAATTACTATACTCATTACTCTTATTATTATCAATCCAACTCATTTTATTACCCATATTATGCTTATATGATCGATAGAACGACAATTACTATACTCATTACTCTTATTATTATCAATCTAACTCATATTATTAGACATATTATGCTTATATGAGCAATAGAACGACAATTACTATACTTATTACTCTTATTATTATGAATCTAACTCATATTATTAACCATATTATGCAGATATGATCGATAGTACGACAATTACTATACTTATTACTCTTATTATAATCAATCTAACTCATATTGTTAGCCATATTATGCTTATATGATCGATAGAACGAGAATTACTATACTCACTACTCTTAGTATTGTCAATCTGACTCATATTATTAGCCATATTATGCTTATATGATCGATAGAACGAGAATTACTATACTCACTACTCTTAGTATTATCAATCTAACTCATATTATTAGCCATATTATGCTTAAATGATCGATAGAACGACAATTACTGTACCTATTACTCTTATTATTATCAATTTAACTCATATTATTAGCCGTATTATGCTTATATGATTGACAGGACGACAATTACTATACTTATTACACTCACTGTTATCAATCTAACTCATATTATTAACCATATTATGCAAATTTGATCGATAGAACAACAATCACTAAACTCATTACTCTTATTATTATCAATCTAACTCATATTATTAGCCATATTATGCTTATATGATCGATAGAATGAGAATTACTATACTCACTACTCTTAGTATTATCAATCTAACTCATATTATTAGCCATATTATGCTTAAATGATCGATAGAACGACAACTACTATACTCATTACTCATATTATTATCAATCCAACTCATTTTATTACCCATATTATGCTTATATGATCGATAGAACGACAATTACTATACTCATTACTCTTATTATTATCAATCTAACTCATATTATTAGACATATTATGCTTATATGAGCAATAGAACGACAATTACTATACTTATTACTCTTATTATTATGAATCTAACTCATATTATTAACCATATTATGCAGATATGATCGATAGTACGACAATTACTATACTTATTACTCTTATTATAATCAATCTAACTCATATTATTAACCATATTATGCTAATATGATCGATAGAACGACAACTACTATACTTATTACACTCACTGTTATCAATCTAACTCATATTATTAACCATATTATGCAAATTTGATCGATAGAACGACAATCACTATACTTATTACTCTTATTATTATCAACCTAACTCATATTATTAGCCATATTATGCTTAAATGATCGATAGAACGACAATTACTATACTTATTACTCTTATTATTATCAATCTAACTCATATTGTTAGCCATATTACGCTTACATGATCGATAGAATGACAATTACTATACTTATTACTCTTATTGTTATCAATCTAACTCATATTATTAGCCATATTATGCTTATATGATCGATAGAACGACAATTGCTATACACATTACTCTTACTATTATCAATCTAACTCATATTATTAACCATATTATGCAAATTTGATCGATAGAACGACAATCACTATACTTATTACTCTTATTATTATCAGCCTAACTCATATTATTAGACGTATTATGCTTATATGATCGACAGAACGACAACTACTATATTTATTACACTCACTGTTATCAATCTAACTCATATTATTAACCATATTATGCAAATTTGATCGATAGAACGACAATCACTATACATATTAGTCTTATTATTATCAACCTAACTCATATTATTAGCCATATTATGCTTAAATGATCGATAGAACGACAATTACTATACTTAATACTCGTATTATTATCAATCTAACTCATATTATTAGCCATATTATGCTTAAATGATCGATAGAACGACAATTACTATACTCATTACTCTTATTATTATCAATCCAACTCATTTTATTACCCATATTATGCTTATATGATCGATAGAACGACAATTACTATACTTATTACTCTTATTGTTATCAATCTAACTCATATTTTTAGCCATATTATGCTTATATGATCGATAGAACGAGAATTACTATACTCACTACTCTTAGTATTATCAATCTAACTCATATTATTAGCCATATTATGCTTATAACACCGATAGAACGACAATTACTATACTTATTACTGTTATTATTATCAATCTAACTCATATTATTAGCTATATTATGCTTAAATGATCGATAGAACTACAATTACTATACTCATTACTCTTATTATTATCAATCTAACTCATATTATTAGCCATATTATGCTTATATGATCGATAGAATGAGAATTACTATACTCACTACTCTTAGTATTATCACTCTAACTCATATTATTAGCCATATTATGCTTATATGATCGATAGAACGACAATTACTATACTTATTACTCTTATTGTTATCAATCTAACTCATATTATTAGCCATATTATGCTTATATGATCGATAGAACGAGAATTACTATACTCACTACTCTTAGTATTATCAATCTAACTCATATTATTAGCCATATTATGCTTATATTATCGATAGACCGACAATTACTATACTTATTACTGTTATTATTATCAATCTAACTCATATTATTAGACATATTATGCTTAAATGATCGGTAGAACGACAATTACTATACTCATTACTCTTATTATTATCAATCCAACTCATTTTATTACCCATATTATGCTTATATGATCGATAGAACGACAATTACTATACTCATTACTCTTATTATTATCAATCTAACTCATATTATTAGACATATTATGCTTATATGAGCAATAGCACGACAATTACTATACTCATTACTCTTATTATTATCAATCCAACTCATTTTATTACCTATATTATGCTTATATGAGCGATAGAACTACAATTACTGTACTCATTACTCTTATTGTTATCAATCTAACTCATATTATTACCCATATTATGCTTATATGATCGATAGAACGACATTCACTATACTTATTACACTTGCTATTATCAATCTAACTTATGTTATTAGCCATATTATGCTTATATGATCGATAGAACGACAATTACTACACTTATTACTCTTATTATTATCAATCTAACTCATATTATTAGCCATATTATGCAGATATGATCGATAGCACGACATTTACTATACTTATTACTCTTATTATTATCAAACTAACTCATATTATTAACCATATTATGCAAATTTGATCGATAGAACGACAGTCACTATACTTATTACTCTTATTCTTATCAACCTAACTTATATTATTAGCCATATTATGCTTATATGATCGATAGAACGACAATTACTATAACTTATTACTCTTATTATTATGAATCTAACTCATATTATTAACCATATTATGCAGATATGATCGATAGAATTACAATTACTATACTCATTACTCTTATTATTATCAATGTAACTCATATTATTAGCCATGTTATGCTTATATGATCGATAGAATGAGAATTACTATACTCACTACTGTTAGTATTATCACTCTAACTCATATTATTAGCCATATTATGCTTATATGATCGATAGAACGACAATTACTATACTTATTACTCTTATTGTTATCAATCTAACTCATATTTTTAGCCATATTATGCTTATATGATCGATAGAACGAGAATTACTATACTCACTACTCTTAGTATTATCAATCTAACTCATATTATTAGCCATATTATGCTTATATGATCGATAGAACGACAATTACTATACTTATTACTCTTATTGTTATCAATCTAACTCATATTGTTAGCCATATTATGCTTATATGATCGATAGAACGAGAATTACTATACTCACTACTCTTAGTATTGTCAATCTAACTCATATTATTAGCCATATTATGCTTATATGATCGATAGAACGACAATTACTATACTCATTACTCTTATTATTATCAATCTAACTCATATTATTAGACATATTATGCTTATATGAGCAATAGAACGACAATTACTATACTTATTACTCTTATTATTATGAATCTAACTCATATTATTAGCCATATTATGCTTATATGATCGATAGAACGAGAATTACTATACTCACTACTCTTAGTATTATTAATCTAACTCATATTATTAGCCATATTATGCTTATATTATCGATAGACCGACAATTACAATACTTATTACTGCTATTATTATCAATCTAACTCATATTATTAGCCATATTATGCTTAAATGATCGATAGAACGACAATTACTATACTCATTACTCTTATTATTATCAATCCAACTCATTTTATTACCCATATTATGCTTATATGATCGATAGAACGACAATTACTATACTCATTACTCTTATTATTATCAATCTAACTCATATTATTAGACATATTATGCTCATATGAGCAATAGAACGACAATTACTATACTTATTACTCTTATTATTATGAATCTAACTCATATTATTAACCATATTATGCAGATATGATCGATAGTACGACAATTACTATACTTATTACTCTTATTATAATCAATCTAACTCATATTATTAACCATATTATGCTAATATGATCGATAGAACGACAACTACTATACTTATTACACTCACTGTTATCAATCTAACTCATATTATTAACCATATTATGCAAATTTGATCGATAGAACGACAATCACTATACTTATTACTCTTATTATTATCAACCTAACTCATATTATTAGCCATATTATGCTTATAATACCGATAGAACGACAATTACTATACTTATTACTGTTATTATTATCAATCTAACTCATATTATTAGCCATATTATGCTTAAATGATCGATAGAACTACAATTACTATACTCATTACTCTTATTATTATCAATCTAACTCATATTATTAGCTATATTATGCTTATAATACCGATAGAACGACAATTACTATACTTATTACTGTTATTATTATCAATCTAACTCATATTATTAACCATATTATGCTTAAATGATCGATAGAACGACAATTACTATACTCATTACTCTTATTATTATCAATCTAACTCATATTATTAGACATATTATGCTTATATGAGCAATAGAACGACAATTACTATACTTATTACTGTTATTATTATCAATCTAACTCATATTATTAGCCATATTATATTTAAATGATCGATAGAACTACAATTACTATACTCATTACTCTTATCATTATCAATCTAACTCATATTATTAGCTATATTATGCTTATAACACCGATAGAACGACAATTACTATACTTATTACTGTTATTATTATCAATCTAACTCATATTATTAGCCATATTATGCTTAAATGATCGATAGAACTACAATTACTATACTCATTACTCTTATTATTATCAATCTAACTCATATTATTAGCCATATTATGCTTATATGATCGATAGAATGAGAATTACTATACTCACTACTCTTAGTATTATCACTCTAACTCATATTATTAGCCATATTATGCTTATATGATCGATAGAACGACAATTACTATACTTATTACTCTTATTGTTATCAATCTAACTCATATTATTAGCCATATTATGCTTATATGATCGATAGAACGAGAATTACTATACTCACTACTCTTAGTATTATCAATCTAACTCATATTATTAGCCATATTATGCTTATATTATCGATAGACCGACAATTACTATACTTATTACTGTTATTATTATCAATCTAACTCATATTATTAGACATATTATGCTTAAATGATCGGTAGAACGACAATTACTATACTCATTACTCTTATTATTATCAATCCAACTCATTTTATTACCCATATTATGCTTATATGATCGATAGAACGACAATTACTATACTCATTACTCTTATTATTATCAATCTAACTCATATTATTAGACATATTATGCTTATATGAGCAATAGCACGACAATTACTATACTCATTACTCTTATTATTATCAATCCAACTCATTTTATTACCCATATTATGCTTATATGAGCGATAGAACTACAATTACTGTACTCATTACTCTTATTGTTATCAATCTAACTCATATTATTACCCATATTATGCTTATATGATCGATAGAACGACATTCACTATACTTATTACACTTGCTATTATCAATCTAACTTATATTATTAGCCATATTATGCTTATATGATCGATAGAACGACAATTACTACACTTATTACTCTTATTATTATCAATCTAACTCATATTATTAGCCATATTATGCAGATATGATCGATAGCACGACATTTACTATACTTATTACTCTTATTATTATCAAACTAACTCATATTATTAACCATATTATGCAAATTTGATCGATAGAACGACAGTCACTATACTTATTACTCTTATTCTTATCAACCTAACTTATATTATTAGCCATATTATGCTTATATGATCGATAGAACCACAATTACTATAACTTATTACTCTTATTATTATGAATCTAACTCATATTATTAACCATATTATGCAGATATGATCGATAGAATTACAATTACTATACTCATTACTCTTATTATTATCAATGTAACTCATATTATTAGCCATGTTATGCTTATATGATCGATAGAATGAGAATTACTATACTCACTACTGTTAGTATTATCACTCTAACTCATATTATTAGCCATATTATGCTTATATGATCGATAGAACGACAATTACTATACTTATTACTCTTATTGTTATCAATCTAACTCATATTTTTAGCCATATTATGCTTATATGATCGATAGAACGAGAATTACTATACTCACTACTCTTAGTATTATCAATCTAACTCATATTATTAGCCATATTATGCTTATATGATCGATAGAACGACAATTACTATACTCATTACTCTTATTGTTATCAATCTAACTCATATTGTTAGCCATATTATGCTTATATGATCGATAGAACGAGAATTACTATACTCACTACTCTTAGTATTGTCAATCTAACTCATATTATTAGCCATATTATGCTTATATGATCGATAGAACGACAATTACTATACTCATTACTCTTATTATTATCAATCTAACTCATATTATTAGACATATTATGCTTATATGAGCAATAGAACGACAATTACTATACTTATTACTCTTATTATTATGAATCTAACTCATATTATTAGCCATATTATGCTTATATGATCGATAGAACGAGAATTACTATACTCACTACTCTTAGTATTATTAATCTAACTCATATTATTAGCCATATTATGCTTATATTATCGATAGACCGACAATTACAATACTTATTACTGTTATTATTATCAATCTAACTCATATTATTAGCCATATTATGCTTAAATGATCGATAGAACGACAATTACTATACTCATTTCTCTTATTATTATCAATCCAACTCATTTTATTACCCATTTTATGCTTATATGATCGATAGAACGACAATTACTATACTCATTACTCTTATTATTATCAATCTAATTCATATTATTAGACATATTATGCTTATATGAGCAATAGAACGACAATTACTATACTTATTACTCTTATTATTATGAATCTAACTCATATTATTAACCATATTATGCAGATATGATCGATAGTACGACAATTACAATACTTATTACTCTTATTATAATCGATCTAACTCATATTATTAACCATATTATGCTAATATGATCGATAGAACGACAACTACTATACTTATTACACTCACTGTTATCAATCTAACTCATATTATTACCCATATTATGCAAATTTGATCGATAGAACGACAATCACTATACTTATTACTCTTATTATTATCAACCTAACTCATATTATTAGCCATATTATGCTTAAATGATCGATAGAACGACAATTACTATACTTATTACTCTTATTATTATCAATCTAACTCATATTGTTAGCCATATTACGCTTACATGATCGATAGAATGACAATTACTATACTTATTACTCTTATTATTATCAATCTAACACATATTATTAGCCATATTATGCTTATATGATCGATAGAACGACAATTGCTATACACATTACTCTTACTATTATCAATCTAATTCATATTATTAACCATATTATGCAGATATGATCGATAGCACGACATTTACTACACTTACTACTCTTATTATTATCAATCTAACTCATATTATTAGCCATATTATGCTTATAATATCGATAGAACGACAATTACTATACTTATTACTCTTATTATTATAAATATAACTCATATTATTAGCCATATTATGCTTATATGATCGATACAACGACAATTACTATACACATTACTCTTACTATTATCAATCTAACTCATATTATTAACCATATTATGCAGATATGATCGATAGCACGACATTTACTATACTTATTACACTTGCTATTATCAATCTAACTCATATTATTAACCATATTATGCAGATATGATCGATAGCACGACATTTACTATACCTATTACTCTTATTATTATCAGCCTAACTCATATTATTAGCCATATTATGCCTATATGATCGACAGAACGACAACTACTGTATTTATTACACTCACTGTTATCAATCTAACTCATATTATTAACCATATTATGCAAATTTGATCGATAGAACGACAATCACTATACTTATTACTCTTATTATTATCAACCTAACTCATATTATTAGCCATATTATGCTTAAATGATCGATAGAACGACAATTACTATACTTATTACTCGTATTATTATCAATCTAACTCATATTAGTAGCCATATTATGCTTAAAATACCGATAGAACGACAATTACTATACTTATTACTGTTATTATTATCAATCTAACTCATATTATTAGCCATATTATGCTTAAATGATCGATAGAACGACAATTACTATACTTATTACTCTTATTGTTATCAATCTAACTCATATTTTTAGCCATATTATGCTTATATGATCGATAGAACGAGAATTACTATACTCACTACTCTTAGTATTATCAATCTAACTCATATTATTAGCCATATTATGCTTATATGATCGATAGAACGACAATTACTATACTTATTACTCTTATTGTTATCAATCTAACTCATATTGTTAGCCATATTATGCTTATATGATCGATAGAACGAGAATTACTATACTCACTACTCTTAGTATTGTCAATCTAACTCATATTATTAGCCATATTATGCTTATATGATCGATAGAACGAGAATTACTATACTCACAACTCTTAGTATTATCAACCTAACTCATATTATTAGCCATATTATGCTTATATGAGCAATTGAACTACAACTACTATACTTATTACTCTTATTATTATCAATCTAACTCATATTATTAACCATATTATGCAGATATGATCGATATAACTACAATTACTATACTCATTACTCTTATTGTTATCAATCTAACTCATATTATTAGCCATATTATGCTTATATGATCGATAGAACGAGAATTACTATACTCACTACTCTTAGTATTATCACTCTAACTCATATTATTAGCCATATTATGCTTATATGATCGATAGAATGAGAATTACTACACTCACTACTCTTAGTATTATCACTCTAACTCATATTATTAGCCATATTATGCTTATATGATCGATAGAACGACAATTACTATACTTATTACTCTTATTGTTATCAATCTAACTCATATTATTAGCCATATTATGCTTATATGATCGATAGAACGCGAATTACTATACTCATTACTCTTATTATTATCAATGTAACTCATATTATTAACCATATTATGCCGATATGATCGATAGCACGACATTCAATATCATTATTACTCTTATTATTATGAACCTAACTCATATTATTAGCCATATTATGCTTGTATGATCGATAGAACTACAATTACTATACTCATTACTCTTATTGTTATCAACCTAACTCATATTATTACCCATATTATGCTTATATGATCGATAGAACGTCATTTACTATACCTATTACCCTTATTATTATCAGCCTAACTCATATTATTAGCTATATTATGCTTATATGATCGACAGAACGACAACTACTATATTTATTACACTCACTGTTATCAATCTAACTCATATTATTAACCATATTATGCAAATTTGATCGATAGAACGACAATCACTATACTTATTACTCTTATTATTTTCAACCTAACTCATATTATTCGCCATATTATGCTTAAATGATCGATAGAACGACAATTACTATACTTATTACTCGTATTATTATCAATCTAACTCATATTATTAGCCATATTATGCTTTAATGATCGATAGAACGACAATTACTGTACTCATTACTCTTATTGTTATCAATCCTACTCATATTATTACCCATATTATGCTTATATGATCGATAGAACGACATTTACTATACTTATTACACTTGCTATTATCAATCTAACTTATATTATTAGCCATATTATGCTTATATGATCGATAGAACGACAATTACTACACTTATTACTCTTATTATTATCAATCTAACTCATATTATTAGCCATATTATGCAGATATGATCGATAGCACGACATTTACTATACTTATTACTCTTATTATTATCAAACTAACTCATATTATTAACCATATTATGCAAATTTGATCGATAGAACGACAGTCACTATACTTATTACTCTTATTATTATCAACCTAACTTATATTATTAGCCATATTATGCTTATATGATCGATAGAACGACAATTACTATACTTATTACTCTTATTATTATGAATCTAACTCATATTATTAACCATATTATGCACATATGATCGATAGAACTACAATTACTATACTCATTACTCTTATTATTATCAATCTAACTCATATTATTAGCCATATTATGCTTATATGATCGATAGAACGAGAATTGCTATACTCACTACTCTTAGTATTATCAATCTAACTCATATTATTAGCCATATTATGCTTATAATATCGATAGAACGACAATTACTATACTTATTACTCTTATTATTATAAATATAACTCACATTATTAGCCATATTATGCTTATATGATCGATAGAACGACAATTACTATACACATTACTCTTACTATTATCAATCTAACTCATATTATTAACCATATTATGCAGATATGATCGATAGCACGACATTTACTATACTTATTACACTTGCCATTATCAATCTAACTCATATTATTAACCATATTATGCAGATATGATCGATAGCACGACATTTACTATACCTATTACACTTATTATTATCAGCCTAACTCATATTATTAGCCATATTATGCTTATATGATCGACAGAACGACAACTACTATATTTATTACACTCACTGTTATCAATCTAACTCATATTATTAACCATATTATGCAAATTTGATCGATAGAACGACAATCACTATACTTATTACTCTTATTATTATCAACCTAACTCATATTATTAGCCATATTATGCTTAAATGATCGATAGAACGACAATTACTATACTTATTACTCGTATTATTATCAATCTAACTCATATTATTAGCCATATTATGCTTACAATACCGATAGAACGACAATTACTATACTTATTACTGTTATTATTATCTATCTAACTCATATTATTAGCCATATTATGCTTAAATGATCGATAGAACTACAATTACTATACTCATTACTCTTATTATTATCAATCTAACTCATATTATTAGCCATATTATGCTTATATGATCGATAGAATGAGAATTACTATACTCACTACTCTTAGTATTATCACTCTATCTCATATTATTAGCCATATTATGCTTATATGATCGATAGAACGACAATTACTATACTTATTACTCTAATTGTTATCAATCTAACTCATATTAGTAGCCATATTATGCTTATATGATCGATAGACCGACAATTACTATACTTATTACTGTTATTATTATCAATCTAACTCATATTATTAGCCATATTATGCTTAAATGATCGATAGAACGACAATTACTATACTCATTACTCTTATTATTATCAATCCAACTCATTTTATTACCCATATTATGCTTATATGAGCAATAGAATTACCACTACGATACTTATTACTCTTATTATTATCAATCTAACTCATATTATTAAAAATATTATGCAGATATGATCGATAGAACTACAATTACTATACTCACTACTCTTAGTATTATCAATCTAACTCATATTATTAGCCATATTATGCTTATATTATCGATAGAACGACAATTACTATACTTATCACTCTTATTATTATGAATCTAACTCATATTATTAGCCATATTATGCTTATATGATCGATAGAATGACAATTACTATACTTATTGCTCTTATTATTATCAATCTAACTCATATTATAAACCATATTATGCTTATATGATCGATAGAACGACAATTACTATACTTATTACTCTTATTATTATAAATATAACTCATATTATTAGCCATATTATGCTTATATGATCGATAGAACGACAATTACTATACTTATTACTCTAATTGTTATCAATCTAACTCATATTGTTAGCCATATTATGCTTATATGATCGATAGAACGAGAATTACTATACCCACTACTCTTAGTATTGTCAATCTAACTCATATTATTAGCCATATTATGCTTAAATGATCGATAGAACGACAATTACTGTACCTATTACTCTTATTATTATCAATTTAACACATATTATTAGCCATATTATGCTTATATGATTGACAGGACGACAATTACTATACTTATTACACTCACTGTTATCAATCTAACTCATATTATTAACCATATTATGCAAATTTGATCGATAGAACGACAATCACTATACATATTAGTCTTATTATTATCAACCTAACTCATATTATTAGCCATATTATGCTTAAATGATCGATAGAACGACAATTACTATACTTATTACTCGTATTATTATCAATCTAACTCATATTATTAACAATATTATGCTTATAATATCGATAGAACGACAATTACTATACTTATTACTGTTATTATTATCAATCTAACTCATATTATTAGCCATATTATGCTTAAATGATCGATAGAACTACAATTACTATACTCAATGCTCTTATTATTATCAATCTAACTCATATTATTAGCCATATTATGCTTATATGATCGATAGAATGAGAATTACTATACTCACTACTCTTAGTATTATCACTCTAACTCATATTATTAGCCATATTATGCTTATATGATCGATAGAACGACAATTACTATACTTATTACTCTTATTGTTATCAATCTAACTCATATTATTAGCCATATTATGCTTATATGATCGATAGAACGAGAATTACTATACTCACTACTCTTAGTATTATTAATCTAACTCATATTATTAGCCATATTATGCTTATATTATCGATAGACCGCCAATTACTATACTTATTACTGTTATTATTATCAATCTAACTCATATTATTAGCCATATTATGCTTAAATGATCGATAGAACGACAATTACTATACTCATTTCTCTTATTATTATCAATCCAACACATTTTATTACCCATATTATGCTTATATGATCGATAGAACGACAATTACTATACTCATTACTCTTATTATTATCAATCTAATTCATATTATTAGACATATTATGCTTATCTGAGCAATAGAACGACAATTACTATACTTATTACTCTTATTATTATGAATCTAACTCATATTATTAACCATATTATGCAGATATGATCGATAGTACGACAATTACAATACTTATTACTCTTATTATAATCGATCTAACTCATATTATTAACCATATTATGCTAATATGATCGATAGAACGACAACTACTATACTTATTACACTCACTGTTATCAATCTGACTCATATTATTAACCATATTATGCAAATTTGATCGATAGAACGACAATCACTATACTTATTACTCTTATTATTATCAACCTAACTCATATTATTCGCCATATTATGCTTAAATGATCGATAGAACGACAATTACTATACTTATTACTCGTATTATTATCAATCTAACTCATATTATTAGCCATATTATGCTTTAATGATCGATAGAACGACAATTACTGTACTCATTACTCTTATTGTTATCAATCCTACTCATATTATTACCCATATTATGCTTATATGATCGATAGAACGACATTTACTATACTTATTACACTTGCTATTATCAATCTAACTTATATTATTAGCCATATTATGCTTATATGATCGATAGAACGACAATTACTACACTTATTACTCTTATTATTATCAATCTAACTCATATTATTAGCCATATTATGCAGATATGATCGATAGCACGACATTTACTATACTTATTACTCTTATTATTATCAAACTAACTCATATTATTAACCATATTATGCAAATTTGATCGATAGAACGACAGTCACTATACTTATTACTCTTATTATTATCAACCTAACTTATATTATTAGCCATATTATGCTTATATGATCGATAGAACGACAATTACTATACTTATTACTCTTATTATTATGAATATAACTCATATTATTAACCATATTATGCACATATGATCGATAGAACTACAATTACTATACTCATTACTCTTATTATTATCAATCTAACTCATATTATTAGCCATATTATGCTTATATGATCGATAGAACGAGAATTGCTATACTCACTACTCTTAGTATTATCAATCTAACTCATATTATTAGCCATATTATGCTTATAATATCGATAGAACGACAATTACTATACTTATTACTCTTATTATTATAAATATAACTCACATTATTAGCCATATTATGCTTATATGATCGATAGAACGACAATTACTATACACATTACTCTTACTATTATCAATCTAACTCATATTATTAACCATATTATGCAGATATGATCGATAGCACGACATTTACTATACTTATTACACTTGCTATTATCAATCTAACTCATATTATTAACCATATTATGCAGATATGATCGATAGCACGACATTTACTATACCTATTACACTTATTATTATCAGCCTAACTCATATTATTAGCCATATTATGCTTATATGATCGACAGAACGACAACTACTATATTTATTACACTCACTGTTATCAATCTAACTCATATTATTAACCATATTATGCAAATTTGATCGATAGAACGACAATCACTATACTTATTACTCTTATTATTATCAACCTAACTCATATTATTAGCCATATTATGCTTAAATGATCGATAGAACGACAATTACTATACTTATTACTCGTATTATTATCAATCTAACTCATATTATTAGCCATATTATGCTTACAATACCGATAGAACGACAATTACTATACTTATTACTGTTATTATTATCTATCTAACTCATATTATTAGCCATATTATGCTTAAATGATCGATAGAACTACAATTACTATACTCATTACTCTTATTATTATCAATCTAACTCATATTATTAGCCTTATTATGCTTATATGATCGATAGAATGAGAATTACTATACTCACTACTCTTAGTATTATCACTCTAACTCATATTATTAGCCATATTATGCTTATATGATCGATAGAACGACAATCACTATACTTATTACTCTAATTGTTATCAATCTAACTCATATTAGTAGCCATATTATGCTTATATGATCGATAGACCGACAATTACTATACTTATTACTGTTATTATTATCAATCTAACTCATATTATTAGCCATATTATGCTTAAATGATCGATAGAACGACAATTACTATACTCATTACTCTTATTATTATCAATCCAACTCATTTTATTACCCATATTATGCTTATATGAGCAATAGAATTACCACTACGATACTTATTACTCTTATTATTATCAATCTAACTCATATTATTAAAAATATTATGCAGATATGATCGATAGAACTACAATTACTATACTCACTACTCTTAGTATTATCAATCTAACTCATATTATTAGCCATATTATGCTTATATTATCGATAGAACGACAATTACTATACTTATCACTCTTATTATTATGAATCTAACTCATATTATTAGCCATATTATGCTTATATGATCGATAGAATGACAATTACTATACTTATTGCTCTTATTATTATCAATCTAACTCATATTATAAACCATATTATGCTTATATGATCGATAGAACGACAATTACTATACTTATTACTCTTATTATTATAAATATAACTCATATTATTAGCCAAATTATGCTTATATGATCGATAGAACGACAATTACTATACTTATTACTCTAATTGTTATCAATCTAACTCATATTGTTAGCCATATTATGCTTATATGATCGATAGAACGAGAATTACTATACCCACTACTCTTAGTATTGTCAATCTAACTCATATTATTAGCCATATTATGCTTAAATGATCGATAGAACGACAATTACTGTACCTATTACTCTTATTATTATCAATTTAACACATATTATTAGCCATATTATGCTTATATGATTGACAGGACGACAATTACTATACTTATTACACTCACTGTTATCAATCTAACTCATATTATTAACCATATTATGCAAATTTGATCGATAGAACGACAATCACTATACATATTAGTCTTATTATTATCAACCTAACTCATATTATTAGCCATATTATGCTTAAATGATCGATAGAACGACAATTACTATACTTATTACTCGTATTATTATCAATCTAACTCATATTATTAACAATATTATGCTTATAATATCGATAGAACGACAATTACTATACTTATTACTGTTATTATTATCATTCTAACTCATATTATTAGCCATATTATGCTTATATGATCGATAGAATGAGAATTACTATACTCACTACTCTTAGTATTATCACTCTAACTCATATTATTAGCCATATTATGCTTATATGATCGATAGAACGACAATTACTATACTTATTACTCTTATTGTTATCAATCTAACTCATATTATTAGCCATATTATGCTTATATGATCGATAGAACGAGAATTACTATACTCACTACTCTTAGTATTATTAATCTAACTCATATTATTAGCCATATTATGCTTATATTATCGATAGACCGACAATTACTATACTTATTACTGTTATTATTATCAATCTAACTCATATTATTAGCCATATTATGCTTAAATGATCGATAGAACGACAATTACTATACTCATTTCTCTTATTATTATCAATCCAACTCATTTTATTACCCATATTATGCTTATATGATCGATAGAACGACAATTACTATACTCATTACTCTTATTATTATCAACCTAACTCATATTATTAGCCATATTATGCTTAAATGATCGATAGAACGACAATTACTATACTTATTACTCTTATTATTATCAATCTAACTCATATTGTTAGCCATATTACGCTTACATGATCGATAGAATGACAATTACTATACTTATTACTCTTATTATTATCAATCTAACTCATATTATTAGCCATGTTATGCTTATATGATCGATAGAACAACAATTGCTATACACATTACTCTTACTATTATCAATCTAATTCATATTATTAACCATATTATGCAGATATGATCGATAGCACGACATTTACTACACTTACTACTCTTATTATTATCAATCTAACTCATATTATTAGCCATATTATGCTTAAATGATCGATAGAACGACAATTACTATACTTATTACTCGTATTATTATCAATCTAACTCATATTATTAGCCATATTATGCTTAAAATACCGATAGAACGACAATTACTATACATATTACTGTTATTATTATCAATCTAACTCATATTATTAGCCATATTATGCTTAAATGATCGATAGAACTACAATTACTATACTCATTACTCTTATTATTATCAATCTAACTCATATTATTAGCCATATTATGCTTATATGATCGATAGAATGAGAATTACTATACTCACTACTCTTAGTATTATCACTCTAACTCATATTATTAGCCATATTATGCTTATATGATCGATAGAACGACAATTACTATACTTATTACTCTTATTGTTATCAATCTAACTCATATTATTAGCCATATTATGCTTATATGATCGATAGAACGAGAATTACTATACTCACTACTCTTAGTATTATCAATCTAACTCATATTATTAGCCATATTATGCTTATATTATCGATAGACCGACAATTACAATACTTATTACTGTTATTATTATCAATCTAACTCATATTATTAGCCATATTATGCTTAAATGATCGATAGAACTACAATTACTATACTCAATGCTCTTATTATTATCAATCTAACTCATATTATTAGCCATATTATGCTTATATGATCGATAGAATGAGAATTACTATACTCACTACTCTTAGTATTATCACTCTAACTCATATTATTAGCCATATTATGCTTATATGATCGATAGAACGACAATTACTATACTTATTACTCTTATTGTTATCAATCTAACTCATATTATTAGCCATATTATGCTTATATGATCGATAGAACGAGAATTACTATACTCACTACTCTTAGTATTATTAATCTAACTCATATTATTAGCCATATTATGCTTATATTATCGATAGACCGACAATTACTATACTTATTACTGTTATTATTATCAATCTAACTCATATTATTAGCCATATTATGCTTAAATGATCGATAGAACGACAATTACTGTACCTATTACTCTTATTATTATCAATTTAACACATATTATTAGCCATATTATGCTTATATGATTGACAGGACGACAATTACTATACTTATTACACTCACTGTTATCAATCTAACTCATATTATTAACCATATTATGCAAATTTGATCGATAGAACGACAATCACTATACATATTAGTCTTATTATTATCAACCTAACTCATATTATTAGCCATATTATGCTTAAATGATCGATAGAACGACAATTACTATACTTATTACTCGTATTATTATCAATCTAACTCATATTGTTAGCCATATTATGCTTATATTATCGATAGAACGACAATTACTATACTTATCACTCTTATTATTATGAATCTAACTCATATTATTAGCCATATTATGCTTATATGATCGATAGAATGACAATTACTATACTTATTGCTCTTATTATTATCAATCTAACTCATATTATAAACCATATTATGCTTATATGATCGATAGAACGACAATTACTATACTTATTACTCTTATTATTATAAATATAACTCATATTATTAGCCAAATTATGCTTATATGATCGATAGAACGACAATTACTATACTTATTACTCTAATTGTTATCAATCTAACTCATATTGTTAGCCATATTATGCTTATATGATCGATAGGACGAGAATTACTATACCCACTACTCTTAGTATTGTCAATCTAACTCATATTATTAGCCATATTATGCTTAAATGATCGATAGAACGACAATTACTGTACCTATTACTCTTATTATTATCAATTTAACACATATTATTAGCCATATTATGCTTATATGATTGACAGGACGACAATTACTATACTTATTACACTCACTGTTATCAATCTAACTCATATTATTAACCATATTATGCAAATTTGATCGATAGAACGACAATCACTATACATATTAGTCTTATTATTATCAACCTAACTCATATTATTAGCCATATTATGCTTAAATGATCGATAGAACGACAATTACTATACTTATTACTCGTATTATTATCAATCTAACTCATATTATTAACAATATTATGCTTATAATATCGATAGAACGACAATTACTATACTTATTACTGTTATTATTATCATTCTAACTCATATTATTAGCCATATTATGCTTATATGATCGATAGAATGAGAATTACTATACTCACTACTCTTAGTATTATCACTCTAACTCATATTATTAGCCATATTATGCTTATATGATCGATAGAACGACAATTACTATACTTATTACTCTTATTGTTATCAATCTAACTCATATTATTAGCCATATTATGCTTATATGATCGATAGAACGAGAATTACTATACTCACTACTCTTAGTATTATTAATCTAACTCATATTATTAGCCATATTATGCTTATATTATCGATAGACCGACAATTACTATACTTATTACTGTTATTATTATCAATCTAACTCATATTATTAGCCATATTATGCTTAAATGATCGATAGAACGACAATTACTATACTCATTTCTCTTATTATTATCAATCCAACTCATTTTATTACCCATATTATGCTTATATGATCGATAGAACGACAATTACTATACTCATTACTCTTATTATTATCAACCTAACTCATATTATTAGCCATATTATGCTTAAATGATCGATAGAACGACAATTACTATACTTATTACTCTTATTATTATCAATCTAACTCATATTGTTAGCCATATTACGCTTACATGATCGATAGAATGACAATTACTATACTTATTACTCTTATTATTATCAATCTAACTCATATTATTAGCCATGTTATGCTTATATGATCGATAGAACAACAATTGCTATACACATTACTCTTACTATTATCAATCTAATTCATATTATTAACCATATTATGCAGATATGATCGATAGCACGACATTTACTACACTTACTACTCTTATTATTATCAATCTAACTCATATTATTAGCCATATTATGCTTAAATGATCGATAGAACGACAATTACTATACTTATTACTCGTATTATTATCAATCTAACTCATATTATTAGCCATATTATGCTTAAAATACCGATAGAACGACAATTACTATACATATTACTGTTATTATTATCAATCTAACTCATATTATTAGCCATATTATGCTTAAATGATCGATAGAACTACAATTACTATACTCATTACTCTTATTATTATCAATCTAACTCATATTATTAGCCATATTATGCTTATATGATCGATAGAATGAGAATTACTATACTCACTACTCTTAGTATTATCACTCTAACTCATATTATTAGCCATATTATGCTTATATGATCGATAGAACGACAATTACTATACTTATTACTCTTATTGTTATCAATCTAACTCATATTATTAGCCATATTATGCTTATATGATCGATAGAACGAGAATTACTATACTCACTACTCTTAGTATTATCAATCTAACTCATATTATTAGCCATATTATGCTTATATTATCGATAGACCGACAATTACAATACTTATTACTGTTATTATTATCAATCTAACTCATATTATTAGCCATATTATGCTTAAATGATCGATAGAACTACAATTACTATACTCAATGCTCTTATTATTATCAATCTAACTCATATTATTAGCCATATTATGCTTATATGATCGATAGAATGAGAATTACTATACTCACTACTCTTAGTATTATCACTCTAACTCATATTATTAGCCATATTATGCTTATATGATCGATAGAACGACAATTACTATACTTATTACTCTTATTGTTATCAATCTAACTCATATTATTAGCCATATTATGCTTATATGATCGATAGAACGAGAATTACTATACTCACTACTCTTAGTATTATTAATCTAACTCATATTATTAGCCATATTATGCTTATATTATCGATAGACCGACAATTACTATACTTATTACTGTTATTATTATCAATCTAACTCATATTATTAGCCATATTATGCTTAAATGATCGATAGAACGACAATTACTATACTCATTTCTCTTATTATTATCAATCCAACTCATTTTATTACCCATATTATGCTTATATGATCGATAGAACGACAATTACTATACTCATTACTCTTATTATTATCAATCTAATTCATATTATTAGACATATTATGCTTATCTGAGCAATAGAACGACAATTACTATACTTATTACTCTTATTATTATGAATCTAACTCATATTATTAACCATATTATGCAGATATGATCGATAGTACGACAATTACAATACTTATTACTCTTATTATAATCGATCTAACTCATATTATTAACCATATTATGCTAATATGATCGATAGAACGACAACTACTATACTTATTACACTCACTGTTATCAATCTGACTCATATTATTAACCATATTATGCAAATTTGATCGATAGAACGACAATCACTATACTTATTACTCTTATTATTATCAACCTAACTCATATTATTAGCCATATTATGCTTAAATGATCGATAGAACGACAATTACTATACTTATTACTCTTATTATTATCAATCTAACTCATATTGTTAGCCATATTACGCTTACATGATCGATAGAATGACAATTACTATACTTATTACTCTTATTATTATCAATCTAACTCATATTATTAGCCATGTTATGCTTATATGATCGATAGAACAACAATTGCTATACACATTACTCTTACTATTATCAATCTAATTCATATTATTAACCATATTATGCAGATATGATCGATAGCACGACATTTACTACACTTACTACTCTTATTATTATCAATCTAACTCATATTATTAGCCATATTATGCTTAAATGATCGATAGAACGACAATTACTATACTTATTACTCGTATTATTATCAATCTAACTCATATTATTAGCCATATTATGCTTAAAATACCGATAGAACGACAATTACTATACATATTACTGTTATTATTATCAATCTAACTCATATTATTAGCCATATTATGCTTAAATGATCGATAGAACTACAATTACTATACTCATTACTCTTATTATTATCAATCTAACTCATATTATTAGCCATATTATGCTTATATGATCGATAGAATGAGAATTACTATACTCACTACTCTTAGTATTATCACTCTAACTCATATTATTAGCCATATTATGCTTATATGATCGATAGAACGACAATTACTATACTTATTACTCTTATTGTTATCAATCTAACTCATATTATTAGCCATATTATGCTTATATGATCGATAGAACGAGAATTACTATACTCACTACTCTTAGTATTATCAATCTAACTCATATTATTAGCCATATTATGCTTATATTATCGATAGACCGACAATTACAATACTTATTACTGTTATTATTATCAATCTAACTCATATTATTAGCCATATTATGCTTAAATGATCGATAGAACGACAATTACTATACTCATTTCTCTTATTATTATCAATCCAACTCATTTTATTACCCATATTATGCTTATATGATCCTTAGAACGACAATTACTATACTCATTACTCTTATTATTATCAATCTAATTCATATTATTAGACATATTATGCTTATATGAGCAATAGAACGACAATTACTATACTTATTACTCTTATTATTATGAATCTAACTCATATTATTAACCATATTATGCAGATATGATCGATAGTACGACAATTACAATACTTATTACTCTTATTATAATCGATCTAACTCATATTATTAACCATATTATGCTAATATGATCGATAGAACGACAACTACTATACTTATTACACTCACTGTTATCAATCTGACTCATATTATTAACCATATTATGCAAATTTGATCGATAGAACGACAATCACTGTACTTATTACTCTTATTATTATCAACCTAACTCATATTATTAGCCATATTATGCTTAAATGATCGATAGAACGACAATTACTATACTTATTACTCTTATTATTATCAATCTAACTCATATTGTTAGCCATATTACGCTTACATGATCGATAGAATGACAATTACTATACTTATTACTCTTATTATTATAAATATAACTCATATTATTAGCCATATTATGCTTATATGATCGATACAACGACAATTACTATACACATTACTCTTACTATTATCAATCTAACTCATATTATTAACCATATTATGCAGATATGATCGATAGCACGACATTTACTATACTTATTACACTTGCTATTATCAATCTAACTCATATTATTAACCATATTATGCAGATATGATCGATAGCACGACATTTACTATACCTATTACTCTTATTATTATCAGCCTAACTCATATTATTAGCCATATTATGCTTATATGATCGACAGAACGACAACTACTGTATTTATTACACTCTCTGTTATCAATCTAACTCATATTATTAACCATATTATGCAAATTTGATCGATAGAACGACAATCACTATACTTATTACTCTTATTATTATCAACCTAACTCATATTATTAGCCATATTATGCTTAAATGATCGATAGAACGACAATTACTATACTTATTACTCGTATTATTATCAATCTAACTCATATTATTAGCCATATTATGCTTAAAATACCGATAGAACGACAATTACTATACTTATTACTGTTATTATTATCAATCTAACTCATATTATTAGCCATATTATGCTTAAATGATCGATAGAACTACAATTACTATACTCATTACTCTTATTATTATCAATCTAACTCATATTATTAGCCATATTATGCTTATATGATCGATAGAATGAGAATTACTATACTCACTACTCTTAGTATTATCACTCTAACTCATATTATTAGCCATATTATGCTTATATGATCGATAGAACGACAATTACTATACTTATTACTCTTATTGTTATCAATCTAACTCACATTATTAGCCATATTATGCTTATATGATCGATAGAACGAGAATTACTATACTCACTACTCTTAGTATTATCAATCTAACTCATATTATTAGCCATATTATGCTTATATTATCGATAGACCGACAATTACTATACTTATTACTGTTATTATTATCAATCTAACTCATATTATTAGCCATATTATGCTTAAATGATCGATAGAACGACAATTACTATACTCATTACTCTTATTATTATCAATCCAACTCATTTTATTACCCATATTATGCTTATATGATCGATAGAACGACAATTACTATACTCATTACTCTTATTATTATCAATCTAACTCATATTATTAGACATATTATGCTTATATGAGCAATAGCACGACAATTACTATACTCATTACTCTTATTATTATCAATCCAACTCATTTTATTACCCATATTATGCTTATATGAGCGATAGAACTACAATTACTGTACTCATTACTCTTATTGTTATCAATCTAACTCATATTATTACCCATATTATGCTTATATGATCGATAGAACGACATTTACTATACTTATTACACTTGCTATTATCAATCTAACTTATATTATTAGCCATATTATGCTTATATGATCGATAGAACGACAATTACTATACTTATTACTCTTATTGTTATCAATCTAACTCATATTGTTAGCCATATTACGCTTATATGATCGATAGAACGACAATTACTATACTTATTACTCTTATTATTATAAATATAACTCATATTATTAGCCATATTATGCTTTTATGATCGATAGAACGACAATTACTATACACATTACTCTTACTATTATCAATCTAACTCATATTATTAGCCATATTATGCTTATATGATCGATAGAATGAGAATTACTACACTCACTACTCTTAGTATTATCACTCTAACTCATATTATTAGCCATATTATGCTTATATGATCGATAGAACGACAATTACTATACTTATTACTCTTATTGTTATCAATTTAACTCATATTATTAGCTATATTATGCTTATATGATCGATAGAACGAGAATTACTATACTCATTACTCTTATTATTATCAATGTAACTCATATTATTAAGCATATTATGCAGATATGATCGATAGCACGACATTTACTATACTTATTACACTTGCTATTATCAATCTAACTCATATTATTAACCATATTATGCAGATATGATCGATAGCACGACATTTACTATACCTATTACACTTATTATTATCAGCCTAACTCATATTATTAGCCATATTATGCTTATATGATCGACAGAACGACAACTACTATATTTATTACACTCACTGTTATCAATCTAACTCATATTATTAACCATATTATGCAAATTTGATCGATAGAACGACAATCACTATACTTATTACTCTTATTATTATCAACCTAACTCATATTATTAGCCATATTATGCTTAAATGATCGATAGAACGACAATTACTATACTTATTACTCGTATTATTATCAATCTAACTCATATTATTAGCCATATTATGCTTACAATACCGATAGAACGACAATTACTATACTTATTACTGTTATTATTATCAATCTAACTCATATTATTAGCCATATTATGCTTAAATGATCGATAGAACTACAATTACTATACTCATTACTCTTATTATTATCAATCTAACTCATATTATTAGCCATATTATGCTTATATGATCGATAGAATGAGAATTGCTATACTCACTACTCTTCGTATTATCACTCTAACTCATATTATTAGCCATATTATGCTTATATGATCGATAGAACGACAATTACTATACTTATTACTCTAATTGTTATCAATCTAACTCATATTATTAGCCATATTATGCTTATATGATCGATAGACCGACAATTACTATACTTATTACTGTTATTATTATCAATCTAACTCATATTATTAGCCATATTATGCTTAAATGATCGATAGAACGACAATTACTATACTCATTACTCTTATTATTATCAATCCAACTCATTTTATTACCCATATTATGCTTATATGAGCAATAGAACTACAACTACTATACTTATTACTCTTATTATTATCAATCTAACTCATATTATTAACCATATTATGCAGATATGATCGATAGAACTACAATTACTATACTCACTACTCTTAGTATTATCAATCTAACTCATATTATTAGCCATATTATGCTTATATTATCGATAGAACGACAATTACTATACTTATCACTCTTATTATTATGAATCTAACTCATATTATTAGCCATATTATGCTTATATGATCGATAGAATGACAATTACTATACTTATTGCTCTTATTATTATCAATCTAACTCATATTATAAACCATATTATGCTTATATGATCGATAGAACGACAATTACTATACTTATTACTCTTATTATTATAAATATAACTCATATTATTAGCCATATTATGCTTATATGATCGATAGAACGACAATTACTATACTTATTACTCTAATTGTTATCAATCTAACTCATATTGTTAGCCATATTATGCTTATATGATCGATAGAACGAGAATTACTATACCCACTACTCTTAGTATTGTCAATCTAACTCATATTATTAGCCATATTATGCTTAAATGATCGATAGAACGACAATTACTGTACCTATTACTCTTATTATTATCAATTTAACACATATTATTAGCCATATTATGCTTATATGATTGACAGGACGACAATTACTATACTTATTACACTCACTGTTATCAATCTAACTCATATTATTAACCATATTATGCAAATTTGATCGATAGAACGACAATCACTATACATATTAGTCTTATTATTATCAACCTAACTCATATTATTAGCCATATTATGCTTAAATGATCGATAGAACGACAATTACTATACTTATTACTCGTATTATTATCAATCTAACTCATATTATTAACAATATTATGCTTATAATATCGATAGAACGACAATTACTATACTTATTACTGTTATTATTATCAATCTAACTCATATTATTAGCCATATTATGCTTAAATGATCGATAGAACTACAATTACTATACTCATTGCTCTTATTATTATCAATCTAACTCATATTATTAGCCATATTATGCTTATATGATCGATAGAATGAGAATTACTATACTCACTACTCTTAGTATTATCACTCTAACTCATATTATTAGCCATATTATGCTTATATGATCGATACAACGACAATTACTATACTTATTATTCTTATTGTTATCAATCTAACTCATATTATTAGCCATATTATGCTTATATGATCGATAGAACGAGAATTACTATACTCACTACTCTTAGTATTATTAATCTAACTCATATTATTAGCCATATTATGCTTATATTATCGATAGACCGACAATTACTATACTTATTACTGTTATTATTATCAATCTAACTCATATTATTAGCCATATTATGCTTAAATGATCGATAGAACGACAATAACTATACTCATTTCTCTTATTATTATCAATCCAACTCATTTTATTACCCATATTATGCTTATATGATCGATAGAACGACAATTACTATACTCATTACTCTTATTGTTACCAATCTAATTCATATTATTAGACACATTATGCTTATATGAGCAATAGAACGACAATTACTATACTTATTACTCTTATTATTATGAATCTAACTCATATTATTAACCATATTATGCAGATATGATCGATAGTACGACAATTACAACACTTATTACTCTTATTATAATCGATCTAACTCATATTATTAACCATATTATGCTAATATGATCGATAGAACGACAACTACTATACTTATTACACTCACTGTTATCAATCTGACTCATATTATTAACCATATTATGCAAATTTGATCGATAGAACGACAATCACTATACTTATTACTCTTATTATTATCAACCTAACTCATATTATTAGCCATATTATGCTTAAATGATCGATAGAACGACAATTACTATACTTATTACTCTTATTATTATCAATCTAACTCATATTGTTAGCCATATTACGCTTACATGATCGATAGAATGACAATTACTATACTTATTACTCTTATTATTATCAATCTAACTCATATTATTAGCCATATTATGCTTATATGATCGATAGAACAACAATTGCTATACACATTACTCTTACTATTATCAGCCTAACTCATATTATTAGCCATATTATGCTTATATGATCGACAGAACGACAACTACTGTATTTATTACACTCACTGTTATCAATCTAACTCATATTATTAACCATATTATGCAAATTTGATCGATAGAACGACAATCACTATACTTATTACTCTTATTATTATCAACCTAACTCATATTATTAGCCATATTATGCTTAAATGATCGATAGAACGACAATTACTATACTTATTACTCGTATTATTATCAATCTAACTCATATTATTAGCCATATTATGCTTAAAATACCGATAGAACGACAATTACTATACTTATTACTGTTATTATTATCAATCTAACTCATATTATTAGCCATATTATGCTTAAATGATCGATAGAACTACAATTACTATACTCATTACTCTTATTATTATCAATCTAACTCATATTATTAGCCATATTATGCTTATATGATCGATAGAATGAGAATTACTATACTCACTACTCTTAGTATTATCACTCTAACTCATATTATTAGCCATATTATGCTTATATGATCGATAGAACGACAATTACTATACTTATTACTCTTATTGTTATCAATCTAACTCATATTATTAGCCATATTATGCTTATATGATCGATAGACCGACAATTACTATACTTATTACTGTTGTTATTATCAATCTAACTCATATTATTAGCCATATTATGCTTAAATGATCGATAGAACGACAATTACTATACTCATTACTCTTATTATTATCAATCTAACTCATATTATTAGACATATTATGCTTATATGAGCAATAGCACGACAATTACTATACTCATTACTCTTATTATTATCAATCCAACTCATTTTATTACCCATATTATGCTTATATGAGCGATAGAACTACAATTACTGTACTCATTACTCTTATTGTTATCAATCTAACTCATATTGTTAGCCATATTACGCTTATATGATCGATAGAACGACAATTACTATACTTATTACTCTTATTATTATAAATATAACTCATATTATTAGCCATATTATGCTTTTATGATCGATAGAACGACAATTACTATACACATTACTCTTACTATTATCAATCTAACTCATATTATTAACCATATTATGCAGATATGATCGATAGCACGACATTTACTATACTTATTACACTTGCTATTATCAATCTAACTCATATTATTAACCATATTATGCAGATATGATCGATAGCACGACATTTACTATACCTATTACTCTTATTATTATCAGCCTAACTCATATTATTAGCCATATTATGCTTATATGATCGACAGAACGACAACTACTATATTTATTACACTCACTGTTATCAATCTAACTCATATTATTAACCATATTATGCAAATTTGATCGATAGAACGACAATCACTATACTTATTACTCTTATTATTATCAACCTAACTTATATTATTAGCCATATTATGCTTAAATGATCGATAGAACGACAATTACTATACTTATTACTCGTATTATTATCAATCTAATTCATATTATTAGCCATATTATGCAGATATGATCGATAGCACGACATTTACTACACTTACTACTCTTAGTATTATCAATCTAACTCATATTATTAGCCATATTATGCTTATAATATCGATAGAACGACAATTACTATACTTATTACTCTTATTATTATAAATATAACTCACATTATTAGCCATATTATGCTTATATGATCGATAGACCGACAATTACTATACTCATTACTCTTATTATTATCAATCTAACTCATATTATTAGACATATTATGCTTATATGAGCAATAGCACGACAATTACTATACTCATTACTCTTATTATTATCAATCCAACTCATTTTATTACCCATATTATGCTTATATGAGCGATTGAACTACAATTACTGTACTCATTACTCTTATTGTTATCAATCTAACTCATATTATTACCCATATTATGCTTATATGATCGATAGAACGACATTTACTATACTTATTACACTTGCTATTATCAATCTAACTTATATTATTAGCCATATTATGCTTATATGATCGATAGAACGACAATTACTATACTTATTACTCTTATTGTTATCAATCTAACTCATATTGTTAGCCATATTACGCTTATATGATCGATAGAACGACAATTACTATACTTATTACTCTTATTATTATAAATATAACTCATATTATTAGCCATATTATGCTTTTATGATCGATAGAACGACAATTACTATACACATTACTCTTACTATTATCAATCTAACTCATATTATTAACCATATTATGCAGATATGATCGATAGCACGACATTTACTATACTTATTACACTTGCTATTATCAATCTAACTCATATTATTAACCATATTATGCAGATATGATCGATAGCACGACATTTACTATACCTATTACTCTTATTATTATCAGCCTAACTCATATTATTAGCCATATTATGCTTATATGATCGACAGAACGGCAACTACTATATTTATTACACTCACTGTTATCAATCTAACTCATATTATTAACCATATTATGCAAATTTGATCGATAGAACGACAATCACTATACTTATTACTCTTATTATTATCAACCTAACTTATATTATTAGCCATATTATGCTTAAATGATCGATAGAACGACAATTACTATACTTATTACTCGTATTATTATCAATCTAACTCATATTATTAGCCATATTATGCTTATAATACCGATAGAACGACAATTACTATACTTATTACTGTTATTATTATCAATCTAACTCATATTGTTAGCCATATTATGCTTAAATGATCGATAGAACTACAATTACTATACTCATTACTCTTATTATTATCAATCTAACTTATATTATTAGCCATATTATGCTTATATGATCGATAGAACGACAATTACTACACTTATTACTCTTATTATTATCAATCTAACTCATATTATTAGCCATATTATGCAGATATGATAGATAGCACGACATTTACTATACTTATTACTCTCATTATTATCAAACTAACCCATATTATTAACCATATTATGCAAATTTGATCGATAGAACGACAGTCACTATACTTATTACTCTTATTATTATCAACCTAACTTATATTATTAGCCATATTATGCTTATATGATCGATAGAACGACAATTACTATACTTATTACTCTTATTATTATGAATCTAACTCATATTATTAACCATATTATGCAGATATGATCGATAGAACTACAATTACTATACTCATTACTCTTATTATTATCAATGTAACTCATATTATTAGCCATATTATGCTTATACGATCGATAGAATGAGAATTACTATACTCACTACTGTTAGTATTATCACTCTAACTCATATTATTAGCCATATTATGCTTATATGATCGATAGAACGACAATTACTATACTTATTACTCTTATTGTTATCAATCTAACTCATATTTTTAGCCATATTATGCTTATATGATCGATAGAACGAGAATTACTATACTCACTACTCTTAGTATTATCAATCTAACTCATATTATTAGCCATATTATGCTTATATGATCGATAGAACGACAATTACTATACTTATTACTCTAATTGTTATCAACCTAACTCATATTGTTAGCCATATTATGCTTATATGATCGATAGAACGAGAATTACTATACCCACTACTCTTAGTATTGTCAATCTAACTCATATTATTAGCCATATTATGCTTATATGATCGAGAGAACGAGAATTACAATACTCACTATTCTTAGTATTATCAATCTAACTCATATCATTAGCCATATTATGCTTAAATGATCGATAGAACGACAATTACTGTACCTATTACTCTTATTATTATCAATTTAACTCATATTATTGGCCATATTATGCTTATATGATCGATAGAACGACAATTACTACACTTATTACTCTTATTATTATCAATCTAACTCATATTATTAGCCATATTATGCTTATATGATCGATAGAATGAGAATTACTATACTCACTACTCTTAGTATTATCACTCTAACTCATATTATTAGCCATATTATGCTTATATGATCGATAGAACGAGAATTACTATACTCACTACTCTTAGTATTATCAATCTAACTCATATTATTAGCCATGTTATGCTTAAATGATCGATAGAACGACAATTACTATACTCATTACTCTTATTATTATCAATCTAACTCATAATATTAGCCATATTATGCTTATATGATCGATAGAACGACAATTACTATACACATTACTCTTACTATTATCAATCTAACTCATATTATTAACCATATTATGCAGATATGATCGATAGCACGACATTTACTACGCTTACTACTCTTATTATTATCAATCTAACTCATATTATTAGCCATATTATGCTTATATGAGCAATAGAACTACAATTGCTATACTTATTACTCTTATTATTATCAATCTAACTCATATTATTAACCATATTATGCAGATATGATCGATAGAACGACAATTACTGTACTTATTACTCTTATCATTATCGATCTAACTCATATTATTAACCATATTATGCAGATATGATCGATAGCACGACATTTACTATCATTATTACTCTTATTATTATCAACCTAACTCATATTATTAGCCATATTATGCTTATATGATCGATAGAATTACAATTACTATACTTATCACTCTTATTATTATCAATCTAACTCATATTATTAACCATATTATGCTTATATGATCGATAGAACGACAATTACTATACTTATTACTCTTATTATTATCAAACTAACTCATATTATTAACCATATTATGCAAATTTGATCGATAGAACGACAGTCACTATACTTATTACTCTTATTATTATCAACCTAACTCATATTATTAGCCATATTACGCTTATATGATCGATAGAATGAGAATTGCTATACTCACTACTCTTAGTATTATCACTCTAACTCATATTATTAGCCATATTATGCTTATATGATCGATAGAACGACAATTACAATACTTATTACTCTTATTGTTATCAATCTAACTCATATTATTAGCCATATTATGCTTATATGATCGATACAACGAGAATTACTTTACTCACTACTCTTAGTATTATCAATCTAACTCATATTATTAGCCATATTATGCTTATATGATCGATAGAACGAGAATTACTATACTCACTACTCTTAGTATTATCAATCTAACTCATATTATTAGCCATATTATGCTTATATGATCGATAGAACGAGAATTACTATACTCACTCTTCTTAGTATTATCAATCTAACTCATACTATTAGCCATATTATGCTTATATTATCGATAGAACGACAACTACTATACTTATTACTGTTATTATTATCAATCTAACTCATATTATTAACCATATTATGCTTAAATGATCGATAGAACGACAATTACTATACTTATTACTCTTATTATTATAAATATAACTCATATTGTTAACCATATTATGCTTATATGATCGATAGAACGACAATTACTATACTTATTACTCTTATTATTATAAATATAACGCATATTATTAGCCATATTATGCTTATATGAGCAATAGAACTACAATTACTATACTTATTACTCTTATTATTATCAATCTAACTCATATTATTAACCATATTATGCAGATATGATCGATATAACGACAATTACTATACACATTACTCTTACTATTATCAATCTAACTCATATTATTAACCATATTATGCAGATATGATCGATAGCACGACATTTACTACGCTTACTACTCTTATTATTATCAATCTAACTCATATTATTAGCCATATTATGCTTATATGAGCAATAGAACTACAATTACTATACTTATTACTCTTATTATTATCAATCTAACTCATATTATTAACCATATTATGCAGATATGATCGATATAACTACAATTACTATACTCATTACTCTTATTATTATCAATCTAACTCATATTATTAGACATATTTTGCATATATGATCGATAGAACGACCATTACTATACTTATTACTCTTATTATTATAAATATAACTCATATTTTTACCCATATTATGCTTATATGATCGATAGAACGACATTTACTATACTTATTACACTTACTATTATCAATCGAACTTATATTATTAGCCATATTATGCTTATATGATCGATAGAACGACATTTACTATACTTATTACTCTTATGATTATCAAACTAACTCATATTATTAACCATATTATGCAAATTTGATCGATAGAACGACAGTCACTATACTTATTACTCTTATTATTATCAACCTAACTCATATTATTAGCCATATTATGCGTATATGATCGATAGAACGACAATTACTATACTTATTACTCTTATTATTATGAATCTAACTCATATTGTTAACCATATTATGCTTATATGATCGACAGAACGACTATTACTATACTTATTACACTCACTGTTATCAATCTAATTCATATGATTAACCATATTATGCAAATTTGATCGATAGAACGACAATCACTATACATATTACTCTTATTATTATAACCTAACTCATATTATTTGCCATATTATGCTTAAATGAATGATAGAACGACAATTACTATACTTATTACTCTTATTATTATGAATCTAACTCATATTATTAACTATATTATGCAGATATGATCGATATAACGACAACTACTATACACATTACTCTTACTATTATCAATCTAACTCATATTATTAACCATATTATGCAGATATGATCGATAGCACGACATTTACTACGCTTACTACTCTTATTATTATCAATCTAACTCATATTATTAGCCATATTATGCTTATATGAGCAATAGAACTACAATTACTATACTTATTACTCTTATTATTATCAATCTAACTCATATTATTAACCATATTATGCAGATATGACCGATATAACTACAATTACTATACTCATTACTCTTATTATTATCAATCTAACTCATATTATTAGACATATTTTGCTTTTATGATCGATAGAACGACCATTACTATACTTATTACTCTTATTATTATAAATATAACTCATATTTTTACCCATATTATGCTTATATGATCGATAGAACGACATTTACTATACTTATTACACTTACTATTATCAATCTAACTTATATTATTAGCCATATTATGCTTATATGATCGATAGAACGACAATTACTATACTTATTAGTCTTATTATTATCAATCTAACTCATATTATTAACCATATTATGCAGATATGATCGATAGCACGACATTTACTATACTTATTACTCTTATTATCATCAAACTAACTCATATTATTAGCCATATTATGCTTATATAATCGATAGAACGACAGTTACTGTACTTATTACTCTTATTATTATCAATTTAACTCATATTTTTAGCCATATTATGCTTATATGATCGATAGAACGACAATTACTATACACATTACTCTTACTATTATCAATCTACCTCATATTATTAACCATATTATGCAGATATGATCGATAGTACGACAATTACAACACTTATTACTCTTATTATAATCGATCTAACTCATATTATTAACCATATTATGCTAATATGATCGATAGAACGACAACTACTATACTTATTACACTCACTGTTATCAATCTGACTCATATTATTAACCATATTATGCAAATTTGATCGATAGAACGACAATCACTATACTTATTACTCTTATTATTATCAACCTAACTCATATTATTAGCCATATTATGCTTAAATGATCGATAGAACGACAATTACTATACTTATTACTCTTATTATTATCAATCTAACTCATATTGTTAGCCATATTACGCTTACATGATCGATAGAATGACAATTACTATACTTATTACTCTTATTATTATCAATCTAACTCATATTATTAGCCATATTATGCTTATATGATCGATAGAACAACAATTGCTATACACATTACTCTTACTATTATCAGCCTAACTCATATTATTAGCCATATTATGCTTATATGATCGACAGAACGACAACTACTGTATTTATTACACTCACTGTTATCAATCTAACTCATATTATTAACCATATTATGCAAATGTGATCGATAGAACGACAATCACTATACTTATTACTCTTATTATTATCAATCTAACTCATATTATTAGCCATATTATGCTTATATGATCGATAGAACGACAATTACTATACACATTACTCTTACTATTATCAATCTAACTCATATTATTAACCATATTATGCTTATATGATCGATAGAATGAGAATTACTATACTCACTACTCTTAGTATTATCACTCTAACTCATAATATTAGCCATATTATGCTTATATGATCGATAGAACGACAATTACTATACTTATTACTCGTATTATTATCAATCTAACTCATATTATTAGCCATATTATGCTTAAAATACCGATAGAACGACAATTACTATACTTATTACTGTTATTATTATCAATCTAACTCATATTATTAGCCATATTATGCTTAAATGATCGATAGAACTACAATTACTATACTCATTACTCTTATTATTATCAATCTAACTCATATTATTAGCCATATTATGCTTATATGATCGATAGAATGAGAATTACTATACTCACTACTCTTAGTATTATCACTCTAACTCATATTATTAGCCATATTATGCTTATATGATCGATAGAACGACAATTACTATACTTATTACTCTTATTGTTATCAATCTAACTCATATTATTAGCCATATTATGCTTATATGATCGATAGAACGAGAATTACTATACTCACTACTCTTAGTATTATCAATCTAACTCATATTATTAGCCATATTATGCTTATATTATCGATAGACCGACAATTACTATACTTATTACTGTTGTTATTATCAATCTAACTCATATTATTAGCCATATTATGCTTAAATGATCGATAGAACGACAATTACTATACTCATTACTCTTATTATTATCAATCCAACTCATTTTATTACCCATATTATGCTTATATGATCGATAGAACGACAATTACTATACTCATTACTCTTATTATTATCAATCTAACTCATATTATTAGACATATTATGCTTATATGAGCAATAGCACGACAATTACTATACTCATTACTCTTATTATTATCAATCCAACTCATTTTATTACCCATATTATGCTTATATGAGCGATAGAACTACAATTACTGTACTCATTACTCTTATTGTTATCAATCTAACTCATATTATTACCCATATTATGCTTATATGATCGATAGAACGACATTTACTATACTTATTACACTTGCTATTATCAATCTAACTTATATTATTAGCCATATTATGCTTATATGATCGATAGAACGACAATTACTATACTTATTACTCTTATTGTTATCAATCTAACTCATATTGTTAGCCATATTACGCTTATATGATCGATAGAACGACAATTACTATACTTATTACTCTTATTATTATAAATATAACTCATATTATTAGCCATATTATGCTTTTATGATCGATAGAACGACAATTACTATACACATTACTCTTACTATTATCAATCTAACTCATATTATTAACCATATTATGCAGATATGATCGATAGCACGACATTTACTATACTTATTACACTTGCTATTATCAATCTAACTCATATTATTAACCATATTATGCAGATATGATCGATAGCACGACATTTACTATACCTATTACTCTTATTATTATCAGCCTAACTCATATTATTAGCCATATTATGCTTATATGATCGACAGAACGACAACTACTATATTTATTACACTCACTGTTATCAATCTAACTCATATTATTAACCATATTATGCAAATTTGATCGATAGAACGACAATCACTATACTTATTACTCTTATTATTATCAACCTAACTTATATTATTAGCCATATTATGCTTAAATGATCGATAGAACGACAATTACTATACTTATTACTCGTATTATTATCAATCTAATTCATATTATTAGCCATATTATGCAGATATGATCGATAGCACGACATTTACTACACTTACTACTCTTAGTATTATCAATCTAACTCATATTATTAGCCATATTATGCTTATAATATCGATAGAACGACAATTACTATACTTATTACTCTTATTATTATAAATATAACTCACATTATTAGCCATATTATGCTTATATGATCGATAGACCGACAATTACTATACTTATTACTGTTATTATTATCAATCTAACTCATATTATTAGCCATATTATGCTTAAATGATCGATAGAACGACAATTACTATACTCATTACTCTTATTATTATCAATCCAACTCATTTTATTACCCATATTATGCTTATATGATCGATAGAACGACAATTACTATACTCATTACTCTTATTATTATCAATCTAACTCATATTATTAGACATATTATGCTTATATGAGCAATAGCACGACAATTACTATACTCATTACTCTTATTATTATCAATCCAACTCATTTTATTACCCATATTATGCCTATATGAGCGATGGAACTACAATTACTGTACTCATTACTCTTATTGTTATCAATCTAACTCATATTATTACCCATATTATGCTTATATGATCGATAGAACGACATTTACTATACTTATTACACTTGCTATTATCAATCTAACTTATATTATTAGCCATATTATGCTTATATGATCGATAGAACGACAATTACTATACTTATTACTCTTATTGTTATCAATCTAACTCATATTGTTAGCCATATTACGCTTATATGATCGATAGAACGACAATTACTATACTTATTACTCTTATTATTATAAATATAACTCATATTATTAGCCATATTATGCTTTTATGATCGATAGAACGACAATTACTATACACATTACTCTTACTATTATCAATCTAACTCATATTATTAACCATATTATGCAGATATGATCGATAGCACGACATTTACTATACTTATTACACTTGCTATTATCAATCTAACTCATATTATTAACCATATTATGCAGATATGATCGATAGCACGACATTTACTATACCTATTACTCTTATTATTATCAGCCTAACTCATATTATTAGCCATATTATGCTTATATGATCGACAGAACGACAACTACTATATTTATTACACTCACTGTTATCAATCTAACTCATATTATTAACCATATTATGCAAATTTGATCGATAGAACGACAATCACTATACTTATTACTCTTATTATTATCAACCTAACTTATATTATTAGCCATATTATGCTTAAATGATCGATAGAACGACAATTACTATACTTATTACTCGTATTATTATCAATCTAACTCATATTATTAGCCATATTATGCTTATAATACCGATAGAACGACAATTACTATACTTATTACTGTTATTATTATCAATCTAACTCATATTGTTAGCCATATTATGCTTAAATGATCGATAGAACTACAATTACTATACTCATTACTCTTATTATTATCAATCTAACTTATATTATTAGCCATATTATGCTTATATGATCGATAGAACGACAATTACTACACTTATTACTCTTATTATTATCAATCTAACTCATATTATTAGCCATATTATGCAGATATGATAGATAGCACGACATTTACTATACTTATTACTCTTATTATTATCAAACTAACCCATATTATTAACCATATTATGCAAATTTGATCGATAGAACGACAGTCACTATACTTATTACTCTTATTATTATCAACCTAACTTATATTATTAGCCATATTATGCTTATATGATCGATAGAACGACAATTACTATACTTATTACTCTTATTATTATGAATCTAACTCATATTATTAACCATATTATGCAGATATGATCGATAGAACTATAATTACTATACTCATTACTCTTATTATTATCAATGTAACTCATATTATTAGCCATATTATGCTTATACGATCGATAGAATGAGAATTACTATACTCACTACTGTTAGTATTATCACTCTAACTCATATTATTAGCCATATTATGCTTATATGATCGATAGAACGACAATTACTATACTTATTACTCTTATTGTTATCAATCTAACTCATATTTTTAGCCATATTATGCTTATATGATCGATAGAACGAGAATTACTATACTCACTACTCTTAGTATTATCAATCTAACTCATATTATTAGCCATATTATGCTTATATGATCGATAGAACGACAATTACTATACTTATTACTCTAATTGTTATCAACCTAACTCATATTGTTAGCCATATTATGCTTATATGATCGATAGAACGAGAATTACTATACCCACTACTCTTAGTATTGTCAATCTAACTCATATTATTAGCCATATTATGCTTATATGATCGAGAGAACGAGAATTACTATACTCACTACTCTTAGTATTATCAATCTAACTCATATCATTAGCCATATTATGCTTAAATGATCGATAGAACGACAATTACTGTACCTATTACTCTTATTATTATCAATTTAACTCATATTATTAGCCATATTATGCTTATATGATTGACAGGACGACAATTACTATACTTATTACACTCACTGTTATCAATCTAACTCATATTATTAGCCATATTATGCAAATTTGATCGATAGAACGACAGTCACTAAACTCATTACTCTTATTATTATCAATCTAACTCATATTATTAGCCATATTATGCTTATATGATCGATAGAATGAGAATTACTATACTCACTACTCTTAGTATTATCACCCTAACTCATATTAATAGCCATATTATGCTTATATGATCGATAGAAAGACAATTACTATACTTATTACTCTTATTGTTATCAATCTAACTCATATCATTAGCCATATTATGCTTATATGATCCATAGAACGAGAATTACTATACTCACTACTCTTAGTATTATCAATCTAACTCATATTATTAGCCATATTATGCTTATATTATCGATAGATCGACAATTACTATACTTATTACTGTTATTATTATCAATCTAACTCATATTATTAGCCATATTATGCTTAAATGATCGATAGAACGACAATTACTATACTCATTACTCTTATTATTATCAATCTAACTCATATTATTAGCCATATTATGCTTATATGATCGATAGAACGACATTTACTAT
>NW_027474044.1:20982-97884 GCF_050947335.1 Megachile rotundata | reverse complement strand
TGCTTAAATGATCGATAGAACGATAATTGCTATACTTATTACTCTTATTATTATCAATCTAACACATATTATTAGCCATATTATGCTTATATGATCGATAGAACGACAATTACTATACTTATTACACTCACAATTATCAATCTAACTCATATTATTAACCATATTATGCAGATATGATCGATAGCGCGACATTTACTATACCTATTACTCTTATTATTATCAACCTAACTCATATTATTAGCCATATTATGCTTAAATTATCGATAGAACGATAATTACTATACTTATTACACTTGCTATTATCAATCTAAGTTATATTATTAGCCATATTATGCTTATATAATCGATAGAACGACAATTACTATACCTATTACTCTTATTATTATCAACCTAACTCATATTATTAGCCATATTATGCTTATATGATCGATAGAACGACAATTACAATACTTATTATTCTTATTATTATCAATCTAACTCGTATTATTAGCCATATTATGCTTAAATGATCGATGGAACGACAATTACTATACTTATTACTCTTATTATTATCAATCTAACTCATACTATTAGCCATATTATGCTTATATGATCGATAGAACGACAATTACTATACTTATTACACTCACTATTATCAATCTAACTCATATTATTAACCATATTATGCAGATATGATCGATAGCACGACATTTACTATACCTATTACTCTTATTATTATCAGCCTAACTCATATTATTAGCCATATTATGCTTATATGATCGACAGAACGACAACTACTATATTTATTACACTCACTGTTATCAATCTAACTCATATTATTAACCATATTATGCAAATTTGATCGATAGAACGACAATCACTATACATATTACTCTTATTATTATCAACCTAACTCATATTATTAACAATATTATGCTTATAATATCGATAGAACGACAATCACTATACTTATTACTCTTATTATTATCAACCTAACTCATATTATTAGCCATATTATGCTTAAATGATCGATAGATCGATAATTACTATACTTATTACACTTGCTATTATCAATCTAAGTTATATTATTAGCCATATTATGCTTATATAATCGATAGAACGACAATTACTATACCTATTACTCTTATTATTATCAACCTAACTCATATTATTAGCCATATTATGCTTATATGATCGATAGAACGACAATTACTATACTTATTATTCCTATTATTATCAATCTAACTCGTATTATTAGCCATATTATGATTAAATGATCGATAGAACGACAATTACTATACTTATTACTCTTATTATAATCAATCTAACTCATATTATTAGCCATATTATGCTTATATGATCGACAGAACGACCATTACTATACTTATTACACTCACTGTTATCAATCTAACTCATATTATTAACCACATTATGCACATTTGCTCGATAGAACGACAATCACTATACTTATTACACTTATTATTATGAATTTAACTCATATTATTAACCATATTATGTAGATATGATCGATAGAACTACAATTACTATACTCATTACTCTTATTATCAATCTAACTCATATTATTAGCCATATAATGCTTCAATGATCGATAGAACGACAATTACTATACTTATTACTCTTATTATTATCAATCTAACTCATATTATTAGCCATATTATGCTTCTATGATCGATAGAACGAGAATTACTATACTCACTACTCTTAGTATTATCAATCTAACTCATATTATTAGCCATATTATGCTTATATTATCGATAGAACGGCAATTACTATACTTATTACTGTTATTATTATCAATCTAACTCATATTATAAGCCATATTTTGCTTAAATGATCGATAGAACTACAATTACTATACTCACTACTCTTAGTATTATCAATCTAACTCATATTATTAGCCATATCATGCTTATATTATCGATAGAACGACAATTACTAGACTTATTACTGTTATTGTTATCAATCTAACTCATATTATTAGCCATATTATGCTTAAATGATCGATAGGACGATAATTACTATACCTATTACTCTTATTATTATCAATCTAACTCATATTATTAGCCATATTATGCTTATATGATCGATAGAACGACAATTACTATACTTATTACACTCACTATTATCAATCTAACTCATATTATTAACCATATTATGTAGATATGATCGATAGAACTACAATTACTATACTCATTACTCTTATTATCAATCTAACTCATATTATTAGCCATATAATGCTTCAATGATCGATAGAACGACAATTACTATTCTTATTACTCTTATTATTATCAATCTAACTCATATTATTAGCCATATTATGCTTCTATGATCGATAGAACGAGAATTACTATACTCACTACTCTTAGTATTATCGATCTAACTCATATTATTAGCCATATCATGCTTATATTATCGATAGAACGACAATTACTAGACTTATTACTGTTATTGTTATCAATCTAACTCATATTATTAGCCATATTATGCTTAAATGATCGATAGAACGATAATTGCTATACTTATTACTCTTATTATTATCAATCTAACACATATTATTAGCCATATTATGCTTATATGATCGATAGAACGACAATTACTATACTTATTACACTCACAATTATCAATCTAACTCATATTATTAACCATATTATGCAGATATGATCGATAGCGCGACATTTACTATACCTATTACTCTTATTATTATCAACCTAACTCATATTATTAGCCATATTATGCTTAAATTATCGATAGAACGATAATTACTATACTTATTACACTTGCTATTATCAATCTAAGTTATATTATTAGCCATATTATGCTTATATAATCGATAGAACGACAATTACTATACCTATTACTCTTATTATTATCAACCTAACTCATATTATTAGCCATATTATGCTTATATGATCGATAGAACGACAATTACAATACTTATTATTCTTATTATTATCAATCTAACTCGTATTATTAGCCATATTATGCTTAAATGATCGATGGAACGACAATTACTATACTTATTACTCTTATTATTATCAATCTAACTCATACTATTAGCCATATTATGCTTATATGATCGATAGAACGGCAATTACTATACTTATTACTCTTATTGTTATCAATCTAACTCATATTATTAGCCATATTATGCTTATATGATCGATAGAACGAGAATTACTATACTCACTACTCCTAGTATTATTAATCTAACTCATATTATTAGCCATATTATGCTTACATTATCGATAGACCGACAATTACTATACTTATTACTGTTATTATTATCAATCTAACTCATATTGTTAGCCATATTACGCTTATATGATCGATAGAATGACAATTACTATACTTATTACTCTTACTATTATCAATCTAACACATATTATTAACCATATTATGCTTATATGATCGATAGAACGACAATTACTATACTTATTACTCTTATTATTATAAATATCACTCATATTATTAGCCATATTATGCTTATATGATCGATAAAACCACAATTGCTATACACATTACTCTTACTATTATCAATCTAACTCATATTATTAACCATATTATGCAGATATGATCGATAGCACGACATTTACTACACTTACTACTCTTATTATTATCAATCTAACTCATATTATTAGCCATATTATGCTTATAATATCGATAGAACGACAATTACTATACTTATTACTCTTATTATTATAAATATAACTCATATTATTAGCCATATTATGCTTATATGATCGATAGAACGACAATTACTATACACATTACTCTTACTATTATCAATCTAACTCATATTATTAACCATATTATGCAGATATGATCGATAGCACGACATTTACTATACTTATTACACTTGCTATTATCAATCTAACTCATATTATTAACCATATTATGCAAATTTGATCGATAGAACGATAATCACTATACTTATTACTCTTATTATTATCAACCTAACTCATATTATTAGCCATATTATGCTTAAATGATCGATAGAACGACAATTACTATACTTATTACTCGTATTATTATCAATCTAACTCATATTATTAGCCATATTATGCTTATAATACCGATAGAACGACAATTACTATACTTATTACTGTTATTATTATCAATCTAACTCATATTATTAGCCATATTATGCTTAAATGATCGATCGAACTACAATTACTATACTCATTACTCTTATTATTATCAATCTAACTCATATTATTAGCCATATTATGCTTATATGATCGATAGAATGAGAATTACTATACTCAGTACTCTTAGTATTATCAATCTAACTCATATTATTAGCCATATTATGCTTATATTATCGATAGAACGACAATTACTATACTTATTACTGTTATTATTATCAATCTAACTCATATTATAAGCCATATTATGCTTAAATGATCGATAGAACTACAATTACTATACTCACTACTCTTAGTATTATCAATCTAACTCATATTATTAGCCATATCATGCTTATATTATCGATAGAACGACAATTACTAGACTTATTACTGTTATTGTTATCAATCTAACTTATATTATTAGCCATATTATGCTTAAATGATCGATAGGACGATAATTACTATACTTATTACTCTTATTATTATCAATCTAACTCATATTATTATCCATATTATGCTTATATGATCGATAGAACGACAATTACTATACTTATTACACTCACTATTATCAATCTAACTCATATTATTAACCATATTATGTAGATATGATCGCTGGAACTACAATTACTATACTCATTACTCTTATTATCAATCTAACTCATATTATTAGCCATATAATGCTTCAATGATCGATAGAACGACAATTACTATTCTTATTACTCTTATTATTATCAATCTAACTCATATTATTAGCCATATTATGCTTCTATGATCGATAGAACGAGAATTACTATACTCACTACTCTTAGTATTATCGATCTAACTCATATTATTAGCCATATCATGCTTATATTATCGATAGAACGACAATTACTAGACTTATTACTGTTATTGTTATCAATCTAACTCATATTATTAGCCATATTATGCTTAAATGATCGATAGAACGATAATTGCTATACTTATTACTCTTATTATTATCAATCTAACACATATTATTAGCCATATTATGCTTATATGATCGATAGAACGACAATTACTATACTTATTACACTCACAATTATCAATCTAACTCATATTATTAACCATATTATGCAGATATGATCGATAGCGCGACATTTACTATACCTATTACTCTTATTATTATCAACCTAACTCATATTATTAGCCATATTATGCTTAAATTATCGATAGAACGATAATTACTATACTTATTACACTTGCTATTATCAATCTAAGTTATATTATTAGCCATATTATGCTTATATAATCGATAGAACGACAATTACTATACCTATTACTCTTATTATTATCAACCTAACTCATATTATTAGCCATATTATGCTTATATGATCGATAGAACGACAATTACAATACTTATTATTCTTATTATTATCAATCTAACTCGTATTATTAGCCATATTATGCTTAAATGATCGATGGAACGACAATTACTATACTTATTACTCTTATTATTATCAATCTAACTCATACTATAAGCCATATTATGCTTATATGATCGATAGAACGACAATTACTATACTTATTACACTCACTATTATCAATCTAACTCATATTATTAACCATATTATGCAGATATGATCGATAGCACGACATTTACTATACCTATTACTCTTATTATTATCAGCCTAACTCATATTATTAGCCATATTATGCTTATATGATCGACAGAACGACAACTACTATATTTATTACACTCACTGTTATCAATCTAACTCATATTATTAACCATATTATGCAAATTTGATCGATAGAACGACAATCACTATACATATTACTCTTATTATTATCAACCTAACTCATATTATTAACAATATTATGCTTATAATATCGATAGAACGACAATCACTATACTTATTACTCTTATTATTATCAACCTAACTCATATTATTAGCCATATTATGCTTAAATGATCGATAGATCGATAATTACTATACTTATTACACTTGCTATTATCAATCTAAGTTATATTATTAGCCATATTATGCTTATATAATCGATAGAACGACAATTACTATACCTATTACTCTTATTATTATCAACCTAACTCATATTATTAGCCATATTATGCTTATATGATCGATAGAACGACAATTACTATACTTATTATTCCTATTATTATCAATCTAACTCGTATTATTAGCCATATTATGATTAAATGATCGATAGAACGACAATTACTATACTTATTACTCTTATTATTATCAATCTAACTCATATTATTAGCCATATTATGCTTATATGATCGACAGAACGACCATTACTATACTTATTACACTCACTGTTATCAATCTAACTCATATTATTAACCACATTATGCACATTTGCTCGATAGAACGACAATCACTATACTTATTACACTTATTATTATGAATTTAACTCATATTATTAACCATATTATGTAGATATGATCGATAGAACTACAATTACTATACTCATTACTCTTATTATCAATCTAACTCATATTATTAGCCATATAATGCTTCAATGATCGATAGAACGACAATTACTATACTTATTACTCTTATTATTATCAATCTAACTCATATTATTAGCCATATTATGCTTCTATGATCGATAGAACGAGAATTACTATACTCACTACTCTTAGTATTATCAATCTAACTCATATTATTAGCCATATTATGCTTATATTATCGATAGAACGGCAATTACTATACTTATTACTGTTATTATTATCAATCTAACTCATATTATAAGCCATATTTTGCTTAAATGATCGATAGAACTACAATTACTATACTCACTACTCTTAGTATTATCAATCTAACTCATATTATTAGCCATATCATGCTTATATTATCGATAGAACGACAATTACTAGACTTATTATTGTTATTGTTATCAATCTAACTCATATTATTAGCCATATTATGCTTAAATGATCGATAGGACGATAATTACTATACCTATTACTCTTATTATTATCAATCTAACTCATATTATTAGCCATATTATGCTTATATGATCGATAGAACGACAATTACTATACTTATTACACTCACTATTATCAATCTAACTCATATTATTAACCATATTATGTAGATATGATCGATAGAACTACAATTACTATACTCATTACTCTTATTATCGATCTAACTCATATTATTAGCCATATCATGCTTATATTATCGATAGAACGACAATTACTAGACTTATTACTGTTATTGTTATCAATCTAACTCATATTATTAGCCATATTATGCTTAAATGATCGATAGAACGATAAGTGCTATACTTATTACTCTTATTATTATCAATCTAACACATATTATTAGCCATATTATGCTTATATGATCGATAGAACGACAATTACTATACTTATTACACTCACAATTATCAATCTAACTCATATTATTAACCATATTATGCAGATATGATCGATAGCGCGACATTTACTATACCTATTACTCTTATTATTATCAACCTAACTCATATTATTAGCCATATTATGCTTAAATTATCGATAGAACGATAATTACTATACTTATTACACTTGCTATTATCAATCTAAGTTATATTATTAGCCATATTATGCTTATATAATCGATAGAACGACAATTACTATACCTATTACTCTTATTATTATCAACCTAACTCATATTATTAGCCATATTATGCTTATATGATCGATAGAACGACAATTACAATACTTATTATTCTTATTATTATCAATCTAACTCGTATTATTAGCCATATTATGCTTAAATGATCGATGGAACGACAATTACTATACTTATTACTCTTATTATTATCAATCTAACTCATACTATTAGCCATATTATGCTTATATGATCGATAGAACGACAATTACTATACTTATTACACTCACTATTATCAATCTAACTCATATTATTAACCATATTATGCAGATATGATCGATAGCACGACATTTACTATACCTATTACTCTTATTATTATCAGCCTAACTCATATTATTAGCCATATTATGCTTATATGATCGACAGAACGACAACTACTATATTTATTACACTCACTGTTATCAATCTAACTCATATTCTTAACCATATTATGCAAATTTGATCGATAGAACGACAATCACTATACATATTACTCTTATTATTATCAACCTAACTCATATTATTAACAATATTATGCTTATAATATCGATAGAACGACAATCACTATACTTATTACTCTTATTATTATCAACCTAACTCATATTATTAGCCATATTATGCTTAAATGATCGATAGATCGATAATTACTATACTTATTACACTTGCTATTATCAATCTAAGTTATATTATTAGCCATATTATGCTTATATAATCGATAGAACGACAATTACTATACCTATTACTCTTATTATTATCAACCTAACTCATATTATTAGCCATATTATGCTTATATGATCGATAGAACGACAATTACTATACTTATTATTCCTATTATTATCAATCTAACTCGTATTATTAGCCATATAATGCTTCAATGATCGATAGAACGACAATTACTATACTTATTACTCTTATTATTATCAATCTAACTCATATTATTAGCCATATTATGCTTCTATGATCGATAGAACGAGAATTACTATACTCACTACTCTTAGTATTATCAATCTAACTCATATTATTAGCCATATTATGCTTATATTAACGATAGAACGGCAATTACTATACTTATTACTGTTATTATTATCAATCTAACTCATATTATAAGCCATATTTTGCTTAAATGATCGATAGAACTACAATTACTATACTCACTACTCTTAGTATTATCAATCTAACTCATATTATTAGCCATATCATGCTTATATTATCGATAGAACGACAATTACTAGACTTATTACTGTTATTGTTATCAATCTAACTCATATTATTAGCCATATTATGCTTAAATGATCGATAGGACGATAATTACTATACCTATTACTCTTATTATTATCAATCTAACTCATATTATTAGCCATATTATGCTTATATGATCGATAGAACGACAATTACTATACTTATTACTCTCACTATTATCAATCTAACTCATATTATTAACCATATTATGTAGATATGATCGATAGAACTACAATTACTATACTCATTACTCTTATTATCAATCTAACTCATATTATTAGCCATATAATGCTTCAATGATCGATAGAACGACAATTACTATTCTTATTACTCTTATTATTATCAATCTAACTCATATTATTAGCCATATTATGCTTCTATGATCGATAGAACGAGAATTACTATACTCACTACTCTTAGTATTATCGATCTAACTCATATTATTAGCCATATCATGCTTATATTATCGATAGAACGACAATTACTAGACTTATTACTGTTATTGTTATCAATCTAACTCATATTATTAGCCATATTATGCTTAAATGATCGATAGAACGATAATTGCTATACTTATTACTCTTATTATTATCAATCTAACACATATTATTAGCCATATTATGCTTATATGATCGATAGAACGACAATTACTCTACTTATTACACTCACAATTATCAATCTAACTCATATTATTAACCATATTATGCAGATATGATCGATAGCGCGACATTTACTATACCTATTACTCTTATTATTATCAACCTAACTCATATTATTAGCCATATTATGCTTAAATTATCGATAGAACGATAATTACTATACTTATTACACTTGCTATTATCAATCTAAGTTATATTATTAGCCATATTATGCTTATATAATCGATAGAACGACAATTACTATACCTATTACTCTTATTATTATCAACCTAACTCATATTATTAGCCATATTATGCTTATATGATCGATAGAACGACAATTACAATACTTATTATTCTTATTATTATCAATCTAACTCGTATTATTAGCCATATTATGCTTAAATGATCGATGGAACGACAATTACTATACTTATTACTCTTATTATTATCAATCTAACTCATACTATTAGCCATATTATGCTTATATGATCGATAGAACGGCAATTACTATACTTATTACTCTTATTGTTATCAATCTAACTCATATTATTAGCCATATTATGCTTATATGATCGATAGAACGAGAATTACTATACTCACTACTCCTAGTATTATTAATCTAACTCATATTATTAGCCATATTATGCTTACATTATCGATAGACCGACAATTACTATACTTATTACTGTTATTATTATCAATCTAACTCATATTGTTAGCCATATTACGCTTATATGATCGATAGAATGACAATTACTATACTTATTACTCTTACTATTATCAATCTAACACATATTATTAACCATATTATGCTTATATGATCGATAGAACGACAATTACTATACTTATTACTCTTATTATTATAAATATAACACATATTATTAGCCATATTATGCTTATATGATCGATAGAACGACAATTACTATACTTATTACACTCACAATTATCAATCTAACTCATATTATTAACCATATTATGCAGATATGATCGATAGCGCGACATTTACTATACCTATTACTCTTATTATTATCAACCTAACTCATATTATTAGCCATATTATGCTTAAATTATCGATAGAACGATAATTACTATACTTATTACACTTGCTATTATCAATCTAAGTTATATTATTAGCCATATTATGCTTATATAATCGATAGAACGACAATTACTATACCTATTACTCTTATTATTATCAACCTAACTCATATTATTAGCCATATTATGCTTATATGATCGATAGAACGACAATTACAATACTTATTATTCTTATTATTATCAATCTAACTCGTATTATTAGCCATATTATGCTTAAATGATCGATGGAACGACAATTACTATACTTATTACTCTTATTATTATCAATCTAACTCATACTATTAGCCATATTATGCTTATATGATCGATAGAACGACAATTACTATACTTATTACACTCACTATTATCAATCTAACTCATATTATTAACCATATTATGCAGATATGATCGATAGCACGACATTTACTATACCTATTACTCTTATTATTATCAGCCTAACTCATATTATTAGCCATATTATGCTTATATGATCGACAGAACGACAACTACTATATTTATTACACTCACTGTTATCAATCTAACTCATATTCTTAACCATATTATGCAAATTTGATCGATAGAACGACAATCACTATACATATTACTCTTATTATTATCAACCTAACTCATATTATTAACAATATTATGCTTATAATATCGATAGAACGACAATCACTATACTTATTACTCTTATTATTATCAACCTAACTCATATTATTAGCCATATTATGCTTAAATGATCGATAGATCGATAATTACTATACTTATTACACTTGCTATTATCAATCTAAGTTATATTATTAGCCATATTATGCTTATATAATCGATAGAACGACAATTACTATACCTATTACTCTTATTATTATCAACCTAACTCATATTATTAGCCATATTATGCTTATATGATCGATAGAACGACAATTACTATACTTATTATTCCTATTATTATCAATCTAACTCGTATTATTAGCCATATTATGATTAAATGATCGATAGAACGACAATTACTATACTTATTACTCTTATTATTATCAATCTAACTCATATTATTAGCCATATTATGCTTATATGATCGACAGAACGACCATTACTATACTTATTACACTCACTGTTATCAATCTAACTCATATTATTAACCACATTATGCACATTTGCTCGATAGAACGACAATCACTATACTTATTACACTTATTATTATGAATTTAACTCATATTATTAACCATATTATGTAGATATGATCGATAGAACTACAATTACTATACTCATTACTCTTATTATCAATCTAACTCATATTATTAGCCATATAATGCTTCAATGATCGATAGAACGACAATTACTATACTTATTACTCTTATTATTATCAATCTAACTCATATTATTAGCCATATTATGCTTCTATGATCGATAGAACGAGAATTACTATACTCACTACTCTTAGTATTATCAATCTAACTCATATTATTAGCCATATTATGCTTATATTATCGATAGAACGGCAATTACTATACTTATTACTGTTATTATTATCAATCTAACTCATATTATAAGCCATATTTTGCTTAAATGATCGATAGAACTACAATTACTATACTCACTACTCTTAGTATTATCAATCTAACTCATATTATTAGCCATATCATGCTTATATTATCGATAGAACGACAATTACTAGACTTATTACTGTTATTGTTATCAATCTAACTCATATTATTAGCCATATTATGCTTAAATGATCGATAGGACGATAATTACTATACCTATTACTCTTATTATTATCAATCTAACTCATATTATTAGCCATATTATGCTTATATGATCGATAGAACGACAATTACTATACTTATTACTCTCACTATTATCAATCTAACTCATATTATTAACCATATTATGTAGATATGATCGATAGAACTACAATTACTATACTCATTACTCTTATTATCAATCTAACTCATATTATTAGCCATATAATGCTTCAATGATCGATAGAACGACAATTACTATTCTTATTACTCTTATTATTATCAATCTAACTCATATTATTAGCCATATTATGCTTCTATGATCGATAGAACGAGAATTACTATACTCACTACTCTTAGTATTATCGATCTAACTCATATTATTAGCCATATCATGCTTATATTATCGATAGAACGACAATTACTAGACTTATTACTGTTATTGTTATCAATCTAACTCATATTATTAGCCATATTATGCTTAAATGATCGATAGAACGATAATTGCTATACTTATTACTCTTATTATTATCAATCTAACACATATTATTAGCCATATTATGCTTATATGATCGATAGAACGACAATTACTCTACTTATTACACTCACAATTATCAATCTAACTCATATTATTAACCATATTATGCAGATATGATCGATAGCGCGACATTTACTATACCTATTACTCTTATTATTATCAACCTAACTCATATTATTAGCCATATTATGCTTAAATTATCGATAGAACGATAATTACTATACTTATTACACTTGCTATTATCAATCTAAGTTATATTATTAGCCATATTATGCTTATATAATCGATAGAACGACAATTACTATACCTATTACTCTTATTATTATCAACCTAACTCATATTATTAGCCATATTATGCTTATATGATCGATAGAACGACAATTACAATACTTATTATTCTTATTATTATCAATCTAACTCGTATTATTAGCCATATTATGCTTAAATGATCGATGGAACGACAATTACTATACTTATTACTCTTATTATTATCAATCTAACTCATACTATTAGCCATATTATGCTTATATGATCGATAGAACGGCAATTACTATACTTATTACTCTTATTGTTATCAATCTAACTCATATTATTAGCCATATTATGCTTATATGATCGATAGAACGAGAATTACTATACTCACTACTCCTAGTATTATTAATCTAACTCATATTATTAGCCATATTATGCTTACATTATCGATAGACCGACAATTACTATACTTATTACTGTTATTATTATCAATCTAACTCATATTGTTAGCCATATTACGCTTATATGATCGATAGAATGACAATTACTATACTTATTACTCTTACTATTATCAATCTAACACATATTATTAACCATATTATGCTTATATGATCGATAGAACGACAATTACTATACTTATTACTCTTATTATTATAAATATAACTCATATTATTAGCCATATTATGCTTATATGATCGATAAAACCACAATTGCTATACACATTACTCTTACTATTATCAATCTAACTCATATTATTAACCATATTATGCAGATATGATCGATAGCACGACATTTACTACACTTACTACTCTTATTATTATCAATCTAACTCATATTATTAGCCATATTATTCTTATAATATCGATAGAACGACAATTACTATACTTATTACTCTTATTATTATAAATATAACTCATATTATTAGCCATATTATGCTTATATGATCGATAGAACGACAATTACTATACACATTACTCTTACTATTATCAATCTAACTCATATTATTAACCATATTATGCAGATATGATCGATAGCACGACATTTACTATACTTATTACACTTGCTATTATCAATCTAACTCATATTATTAACCATATTATGCAAATTTGATCGATAGAACGATAATCACTATACTTATTACTCTTATTATTATCAACCTAACTCATATTATTAGCCATATTATGCTTAAATGATCGATAGAACGACAATTACTATACTTATTACTCGTATTATTATCAATCTAACTCATATTATTAGCCATATTATGCTTATAATACCGATAGAACGACAATTACTATACTTATTACTGTTATTATTATCAATCTAACTCATATTATTAGCCATATTATGCTTAAATGATCGATCGAACTACAATTACTATACTCATTACTCTTATTATTATCAATCTAACTCATATTATTAGCCATATTATGCTTATATGATCGATAGAATGAGAATTACTATACTCAGTACTCTTAGTATTATCAATCTAACTCATATTATTAGCCATATTATGCTTATATTATCGATAGAACGACAATTACTATACTTATTACTGTTATTATTATCAATCTAACTCATATTATAAGCCATATTATGCTTAAATGATCGATAGAACTACAATTACTATACTCACTACTCTTAGTATTATCAATCTAACTCATATTATTAGCCATATCATGCTTATATTATCGATAGAACGACAATTACTAGACTTATTACTGTTATTGTTATCAATCTAACTTATATTATTAGCCATATTATGCTTAAATGATCGATAGGACGATAATTACTATACTTATTACTCTTATTATTATCAATCTAACTCATATTATTATCCATATTATGCTTATATGATCGATAGAACGACAATTACTATACTTATTACACTCACTATTATCAATCTAACTCATATTATTAACCATATTATGCAGATATGATCGATAGCACGACATTTACTATACCTATTACTCTTATTATTATCAGCCTAACTCATATTATTAGCCATATTATGCTTATATGATCGACAGAACGACAACTACTATATTTATTACACTCACTGTTATCAATCTAACTCATATTATTAACCATATTATGCAAATTTGATCGATAGAACGACAATCACTATACATATTATTCTTATTATTATAAACCTAACTCATATTATTAGCCATATTATGCTTAAATGATCGATAGAACGACAATTACTATTCTTATTACTCGTATTATTATCAATCTAACTCATATTATTAACAATATTATGCTTATATGATCGATAGAACTACAATTACTATACTCACTACTCTTAGTATTATCAATCTAACTCATATTATTAGCCATATCATGCTTATATTATCGATAGAACGACAATTACTAGACTTATTACTGTTATTGTTATCAATCTAACTCATATTATTAGCCATATTATGCTTAAATGATCGATAGGACGATAATTACTATACTTATTACTCTTATTATTATCAATCTAACTCATATTATTAGCCATATTATGCTTATATGATCGATAGAACGACAATTACTATACTTATTACACTCACTATTATCAATCTAACTCATATTATTAACCATATTATGTAGATATGATCGATAGAACTACAATTACTATACTCATTACTCTTATTATCAATCTAACTCATATTATTAGCCATATAATGCTTCAATGATCGATAGAACGACAATTACTATTCTTATTACTCTTATTATTATCAATCTAACTCATATTATTAGCCATATTATGCTTCTATGATCGATAGAACGAGAATTACTATACTCACTACTCTTAGTATTATCGATCTAACTCATATTATTAGCCATATCATGCTTATATTATCGATAGAACGACAATTACTAGACTTATTACTGTTATTGTTATCAATCTAACTCATATTATTAGCCATATTATGCTTAAATGATCGATAGAACGATAATTGCTATACTTATTACTCTTATTATTATCAATCTAACACATATTATTAGCCATATTATGCTTATATGATCGATAGAACGACAATTACTATACTTATTACACTCACAATTATCAATCTAACTCATATTATTAACCATATTATGCAGATATGATCGATAGCGCGACATTTACTATACCTATTACTCTTATTATTATCAACCTAACTCATATTATTAGCCATATTATGCTTAAATTATCGATAGAACGATAATTACTATACTTATTACACTTGCTATTATCAATCTAAGTTATATTATTAGCCATATTATGCTTATATAATCGATAGAACGACAATTACTATACCTATTACTCTTATTATTATCAACCTAACTCATATTATTAGCCATATTATGCTTATATGATCGATAGAACGACAATTACAATACTTATTATTCTTATTATTATCAATCTAACTCGTATTATTAGCCATATTATGCTTAAATGATCGATGGAACGACAATTACTATACTTATTACTCTTATTATTATCAATCTAACTCATACTATAAGCCATATTATGCTTATATGATCGATAGAACGACAATTACTATACTTATTACACTCACTATTATCAATCTAACTCATATTATTAACCATATTATGCAGATATGATCGATAGCACGACATTTACTATACCTATTACTCTTATTATTATCAGCCTAACTCATATTATTAGCCATATTATGCTTATATGATCGACAGAACGACAACTACTATATTTATTACACTCACTGTTATCAATCTAACTCATATTATTAACCATATTATGCAAATTTGATCGATAGAACGACAATCACTATACATATTACTCTTATTATTATCAACCTAACTCATATTATTAACAATATTATGCTTATAATATCGATAGAACGACAATCACTATACTTATTACTCTTATTATTATCAACCTAACTCATATTATTAGCCATATTATGCTTAAATGATCGATAGATCGATAATTACTATACTTATTACACTTGCTATTATCAATCTAAGTTATATTATTAGCCATATTATGCTTATATAATCGATAGAACGACAATTACTATACCTATTACTCTTATTATTATCAACCTAACTCATATTATTAGCCATATTATGCTTATATGATCGATAGAACGACAATTACTATACTTATTATTCCTATTATTATCAATCTAACTCGTATTATTAGCCATATTATGATTAAATGATCGATAGAACGACAATTACTATACTTATTACTCTTATTATTATCAATCTAACTCATATTATTAGCCATATTATGCTTATATGATCGACAGAACGACCATTACTATACTTATTACACTCACTGTTATCAATCTAACTCATATTATTAACCACATTATGCACATTTGCTCGATAGAACGACAATCACTATACTTATTACACTTATTATTATGAATTTAACTCATATTATTAACCATATTATGTAGATATGATCGATAGAACTACAATTACTATACTCATTACTCTTATTATCAATCTAACTCATATTATTAGCCATATAATGCTTCAATGATCGATAGAACGACAATTACTATACTTATTACTCTTATTATTATCAATCTAACTCATATTATTAGCCATATTATGCTTCTATGATCGATAGAACGAGAATTACTATACTCACTACTCTTAGTATTATCAATCTAACTCATATTATTAGCCATATTATGCTTATATTATCGATAGAACGGCAATTACTATACTTATTACTGTTATTATTATCAATCTAACTCATATTATAAGCCATATTTTGCTTAAATGATCGATAGAACTACAATTACTATACTCACTACTCTTAGTATTATCAATCTAACTCATATTATTAGCCATATCATGCTTATATTATCGATAGAACGACAATTACTAGACTTATTACTGTTATTGTTATCAATCTAACTCATATTATTAGCCATATTATGCTTAAATGATCGATAGGACGATAATTACTATACCTATTACTCTTATTATTATCAATCTAACTCATATTATTAGCCATATTATGCTTATATGATCGATAGAACGACAATTACTATACTTATTACACTCACTGTTATCAATCTAACTCATATTATTAACCACATTATGCACATTTGCTCGATAGAACGACAATCACTATACTTATTACACTTATTATTATGAATTTAACTCATATTATTAACCATATTATGTAGATATGATCGATAGAACTACAATTACTATACTCATTACTCTTATTATCAATCTAACTCATATTATTAGCCATATAATGCTTCAATGATCGATAGAACGACAATTACTATACTTATTACTCTTATTATTATCAATCTAACTCATATTATTAGCCATATTATGCTTCTATGATCGATAGAACGAGAATTACTATACTCACTACTCTTAGTATTATCAATCTAACTCATATTATTAGCCATATCATGCTTATATTATCGATAGAACGACAATTACTAGACTTATTACTGTTATTGTTATCAATCTAACTCATATTATTAGCCATATTATGCTTAAATGATCGATAGGACGATAATTACTATACTTATTACTCTTATTATTATCAATCTAACTCATATTATTAGCCATATTATGCTTATATGATCGATAGAACGACAATTACTATACTTATTACACTCACTATTATCAATCTAACTCATATTATTAACCATATTATGTAGATATGATCGATAGAACTACAATTACTATACTCATTACTCTTATTATCAATCTAACTCATATTATTAGCCATATAATGCTTCAATGATCGATAGAACGACAATTACTATTCTTATTACTCTTATTATTATCAATCTAACTCATATTATTAGCCATATTATGCTTCTATGATCGATAGAACGAGAATTACTATACTCACTACTCTTAGTATTATCGATCTAACTCATATTATTAGCCATATCATGCTTATATTATCGATAGAACGACAATTACTAGACTTATTACTGTTATTGTTATCAATCTAACTCATATTATTAGCCATATTATGCTTAAATGATCGATAGAACGATAATTGCTATACTTATTACTCTTATTATTATCAATCTAACACATATTATTAGCCATATTATGCTTATATGATCGATAGAACGACAATTACTATACTTATTACACTCACAATTATCAATCTAACTCATATTATTAACCATATTATGCAGATATGATCGATAGCGCGACATTTACTATACCTATTACTCTTATTATTATCAACCTAACTCATATTATTAGCCATATTATGCTTAAATTATCGATAGAACGATAATTACTATACTTATTACACTTGCTATTATCAATCTAAGTTATATTATTAGCCATATTATGCTTATATAATCGATAGAACGACAATTACTATACCTATTACTCTTATTATTATCAACCTAACTCATATTATTAGCCATATTATGCTTATATGATCGATAGAACGACAATTACAATACTTATTATTCTTATTATTATCAATCTAACTCGTATTATTAGCCATATTATGCTTAAATGATCGATGGAACGACAATTACTATACTTATTACTCTTATTATTATCAATCTAACTCATACTATTAGCCATATTATGCTTATATGATCGATAGAACGACAATTACTATACTTATTACACTCACTATTATCAATCTAACTCATATTATTAACCATATTATGCAGATATGATCGATAGCACGACATTTACTATACCTATTACTCTTATTATTATCAGCCTAACTCATATTATTAGCCATATTATGCTTATATGATCGACAGAACGACAACTACTATATTTATTACACTCACTGTTATCAATCTAACTCATATTCTTAACCATATTATGCAAATTTGATCGATAGAACGACAATCACTATACATATTACTCTTATTATTATCAACCTAACTCATATTATTAACAATATTATGCTTATAATATCGATAGAACGACAATCACTATACTTATTACTCTTATTATTATCAATCTAACTCATATTATTAGCCATATTATGCTTCTATGATCGATAGAACGAGAATTACTATACTCACTACTCTTAGTATTATCGATCTAACTCATATTATTAGCCATATCATGCTTATATTATCGATAGAACGACAATTACTAGACTTATTACTGTTATTGTTATCAATCTAACTCATATTATTAGCCATATTATGCTTAAATGATCGATAGAACGATAATTGCTATACTTATTACTCTTATTATTATCAATCTAACACATATTATTAGCCATATTATGCTTATATGATCGATAGAACGACAATTACTATACTTATTACACTCACAATTATCAATCTAACTCATATTATTAACCATATTATGCAGATATGATCGATAGCGCGACATTTACTATACCTATTACTCTTATTATTATCAACCTAACTCATATTATTAGCCATATTATGCTTAAATTATCGATAGAACGATAATTACTATACTTATTACACTTGCTATTATCAATCTAAGTTATATTATTAGCCATATTATGCTTATATAATCGATAGAACGACAATTACTATACCTATTACTCTTATTATTATCAACCTAACTCATATTATTAGCCATATTATGCTTATATGATCGATAGAACGACAATTACAATACTTATTATTCTTATTATTATCAATCTAACTCGTATTATTAGCCATATTATGCTTAAATGATCGATGGAACGACAATTACTATACTTATTACTCTTATTATTATCAATCTAACTCATACTATTAGCCATATTATGCTTATATGATCGATAGAACGGCAATTACTATACTTATTACTCTTATTGTTATCAATCTAACTCATATTATTAGCCATATTATGCTTATATGATCGATAGAACGAGAATTACTATACTCACTACTCCTAGTATTATTAATCTAACTCATATTATTAGCCATATTATGCTTACATTATCGATAGACCGACAATTACTATACTTATTACTGTTATTATTATCAATCTAACTCATATTGTTAGCCATATTACGCTTATATGATCGATAGAATGACAATTACTATACTTATTACTCTTACTATTATCAATCTAACACATATTATTAACCATATTATGCTTATATGATCGATAGAACGACAATTACTATACTTATTACTCTTATTATTATAAATATAACTCATATTATTAGCCATATTATGCTTATATGATCGATAAAACCACAATTGCTATACACATTACTCTTACTATTATCAATCTAACTCATATTATTAACCATATTATGCAGATATGATCGATAGCACGACATTTACTACACTTACTACTCTTATTATTATCAATCTAACTCATATTATTAGCCATATTATTCTTATAATATCGATAGAACGACAATTACTATACTTATTACTCTTATTATTATAAATATAACTCATATTATTAGCCATATTATGCTTATATGATCGATAGAACGACAATTACTATACACATTACTCTTACTATTATCAATCTAACTCATATTATTAACCATATTATGCAGATATGATCGATAGCACGACATTTACTATACTTATTACACTTGCTATTATCAATCTAACTCATATTATTAACCATATTATGCAAATTTGATCGATAGAACGATAATCACTATACTTATTACTCTTATTATTATCAACCTAACTCATATTATTAGCCATATTATGCTTAAATGATCGATAGAACGACAATTACTATACTTATTACTCGTATTATTATCAATCTAACTCATATTATTAGCCATATTATGCTTATAATACCGATAGAACGACAATTACTATACTTATTACTGTTATTATTATCAATCTAACTCATATTATTAGCCATATTATGCTTAAATGATCGATCGAACTACAATTACTATACTCATTACTCTTATTATTATCAATCTAACTCATATTATTAGCCATATTATGCTTATATGATCGATAGAATGAGAATTACTATACTCAGTACTCTTAGTATTATCAATCTAACTCATATTATTAGCCATATTATGCTTATATTATCGATAGAACGACAATTACTATACTTATTACTGTTATTATTATCAATCTAACTCATATTATAAGCCATATTATGCTTAAATGATCGATAGAACTACAATTACTATACTCACTACTCTTAGTATTATCAATCTAACTCATATTATTAGCCATATCATGCTTATATTATCGATAGAACGACAATTACTAGACTTATTACTGTTATTGTTATCAATCTAACTTATATTATTAGCCATATTATGCTTAAATGATCGATAGGACGATAATTACTATACTTATTACTCTTATTATTATCAATCTAACTCATACTATTAGCCATATTATGCTTATATGATCGATAGAACGACAATTACTATACTTATTACACTCACTATTATCAATCTAACTCATATTATTAACCATATTATGCAGATATGATCGATAGCACGACATTTACTATACCTATTACTCTTATTATTATCAGCCTAACTCATATTATTAGCCATATTATGCTTATATGATCGACAGAACGACAACTACTATATTTATTACACTCACTGTTATCAATCTAACTCATATTCTTAACCATATTATGCAAATTTGATCGATAGAACGACAATCACTATACATATTACTCTTATTATTATCAACCTAACTCATATTATTAACAATATTATGCTTATAATATCGATAGAACGACAATCACTATACTTATTACTCTTATTATTATCAACCTAACTCATATTATTAGCCATATTATGCTTAAATGATCGATAGATCGATAATTACTATACTTATTACACTTGCTATTATCAATCTAAGTTATATTATTAGCCATATTATGCTTATATAATCGATAGAACGACAATTACTATACCTATTACTCTTATTATTATCAACCTAACTCATATTATTAGCCATATTATGCTTATATGATCGATAGAACGACAATTACTATACTTATTATTCCTATTATTATCAATCTAACTCGTATTATTAGCCATATTATGATTAAATGATCGATAGAACGACAATTACTATACTTATTACTCTTATTATTATCAATCTAACTCATATTATTAGCCATATTATGCTTATATGATCGACAGAACGACCATTACTATACTTATTACACTCACTGTTATCAATCTAACTCATATTATTAACCACATTATGCACATTTGCTCGATAGAACGACAATCACTATACTTATTACACTTATTATTATGAATTTAACTCATATTATTAACCATATTATGTAGATATGATCGATAGAACTACAATTACTATACTCATTACTCTTATTATCAATCTAACTCATATTATTAGCCATATAATGCTTCAATGATCGATAGAACGACAATTACTATACTTATTACTCTTATTATTATCAATCTAACTCATATTATTAGCCATATTATGCTTCTATGATCGATAGAACGAGAATTACTATACTCACTACTCTTAGTATTATCAATCTAACTCATATTATTAGCCATATTATGCTTATATTATCGATAGAACGGCAATTACTATACTTATTACTGTTATTATTATCAATCTAACTCATATTATAAGCCATATTTTGCTTAAATGATCGATAGAACTACAATTACTATACTCACTACTCTTAGTATTATCAATCTAACTCATATTATTAGCCATATCATGCTTATATTATCGATAGAACGACAATTACTAGACTTATTACTGTTATTGTTATCAATCTAACTCATATTATTAGCCATATTATGCTTAAATGATCGATAGGACGATAATTACTATACCTATTACTCTTATTATTATCAATCTAACTAATATTATTAGCCATATTATGCTTATATGATCGATAGAACGACAATTACTATACTTATTACTCTCACTATTATCAATCTAACTCATATTATTAACCATATTATGTAGATATGATCGATAGAACTACAATTACTATACTCATTACTCTTATTATCAATCTAACTCATATTATTAGCCATATAATGCTTCAATGATCGATAGAACGACAATTACTATTCTTATTACTCTTATTATTATCAATCTAACTCATATTATTAGCCATATTATGCTTCTATGATCGATAGAACGAGAATTACTATACTCACTACTCTTAGTATTATCGATCTAACTCATATTATTAGCCATATCATGCTTATATTATCGATAGAACGACAATTACTAGACTTATTACTGTTATTGTTATCAATCTAACTCATATTATTAGCCATATTATGCTTAAATGATCGATAGAACGATAATTGCTATACTTATTACTCTTATTATTATCAATCTAACACATATTATTAGCCATATTATGCTTATATGATCGATAGAACGACAATTACTATACTTATTACACTCACAATTATCAATCTAACTCATATTATTAACCATATTATGCAGATATGATCGATAGCGCGACATTTACTATACCTATTACTCTTATTATTATCAACCTAACTCATATTATTAGCCATATTATGCTTAAATTATCGATAGAACGATAATTACTATACTTATTACACTTGCTATTATCAATCTAAGTTATATTATTAGCCATATTATGCTTATATAATCGATAGAACGACAATTACTATACCTATTACTCTTATTATTATCAACCTAACTCATATTATTAGCCATATTATTCTTATATGATCGATAGAACGACAATTACAATACTTATTATTCTTATTATTATCAATCTAACTCGTATTATTAGCCATATTATGCTTAAATGATCGATGGAACGACAATTACTATACTTATTACTCTTATTATTATCAATCTAACTCATACTATTAGCCATATTATGCTTATATGATCGATAGAACGGCAATTACTATACTTATTACTCTTATTGTTATCAATCTAACTCATATTATTAGCCATATTATGCTTATATGATCGATAGAACGAGAATTACTATACTCACTACTCCTAGTATTATTAATCTAACTCATATTATTAGCCATATTATGCTTACATTATCGATAGACCGACAATTACTATACTTATTACTGTTATTATTATCAATCTAACTCATATTGTTAGCCATATTACGCTTATATGATCGATAGAATGACAATTACTATACTTATTACTCTTACTATTATCAATCTAACACATATTATTAACCATATTATGCTTATATGATCGATAGAACGACAATTACTATACTTATTACTCTTATTATTATAAATATAACTCATATTATTAGCCATATTATGCTTATATGATCGATAAAACCACAATTGCTATACACATTACTCTTACTATTATCAATCTAACTCATATTATTAACCATATTATGCAGATATGATCGATAGCACGACATTTACTACACTTACTACTCTTATTATTATCAATCTAACTCATATTATTAGCCATATTATTCTTATAATATCGATAGAACGACAATTACTATACTTATTACTCTTATTATTATAAATATAACTCATATTATTAGCCATATTATGCTTATATGATCGATAGAACGACAATTACTATACACATTACTCTTACTATTATCAATCTAACTCATATTATTAACCATATTATGCAGATATGATCGATAGCACGACATTTACTATACTTATTACACTTGCTATTATCAATCTAACTCATATTATTAACCATATTATGCAAATTTGATCGATAGAACGATAATCACTATACTTATTACTCTTATTATTATCAACCTAACTCATATTATTAGCCATATTATGCTTAAATGATCGATAGAACGACAATTACTATACTTATTACTCGTATTATTATCAATCTAACTCATATTATTAGCCATATTATGCTTATAATACCGATAGAACGACAATTACTATACTTATTACTGTTATTATTATCAATCTAACTCATATTATTAGCCATATTATGCTTAAATGATCGATCGAACTACAATTACTATACTCATTACTCTTATTATTATCAATCTTACTCATATTATTAGCCATATTATGCTTATATGATCGATAGAATGAGAATTACTATACTCAGTACTCTTAGTATTATCAATCTAACTCATATTATTAGCCATATTATGCTTATATTATCGATAGAACGACAATTACTATACTTATTACTGTTATTATTATCAATCTAACTCATATTATAAGCCATATTATGCTTAAATGATCGATAGAACTACAATTACTATACTCACTACTCTTAGTATTATCAATCTAACTCATATTATTAGCCATATCATGCTTATATTATCGATAGAACGACAATTACTAGACTTATTACTGTTATTGTTATCAATCTAACTTATATTATTAGCCATATTATGCTTAAATGATCGATAGGACGATAATTACTATACTTATTACTCTTATTATTATCAATCTAACTCATATTATTATCCATATTATGCTTATATGATCGATAGAACGACAATTACTATACTTATTACACTCACTATTATCAATCTAACTCATATTATTAACCATATTATGCAGATATGATCGATAGCACGACATTTACTATACCTATTACTCTTATTATTATCAGCCTAACTCATATTATTAGCCATATTATGCTTATATGATCGACAGAACGACAACTACTATATTTATTACACTCACTGTTATCAATCTAACTCATATTATTAACCATATTATGCAAATTTGATCGATAGAACGACAATCACTATACATATTATTCTTATTATTATAAACCTAACTCATATTATTAGCCATATTATGCTTAAATGATCGATAGAACGACAATTACTATTCTTATTACTCGTATTATTATCAATCTAACTCATATTATTAACAATATTATGCTTATATGATCGATAGAACTACAATTACTATACTCACTACTCTTAGTATTATCAATCTAACTCATATTATTAGCCATATCATGCTTATATTATCGATAGAACGACAATTACTAGACTTATTACTGTTATTGTTATCAATCTAACTCATATTATTAGCCATATTATGCTTAAATGATCGATAGGACGATAATTACTATACTTATTACTCTTATTATTATCAATCTAACTCATATTATTAGCCATATTATGCTTATATGATCGATAGAACGACAATTACTATACTTATTACACTCACTATTATCAATCTAACTCATATTATTAACCATATTATGTAGATATGATCGATAGAACTACAATTACTATACTCATTACTCTTATTATCAATCTAACTCATATTATTAGCCATATAATGCTTCAATGATCGATAGAACGACAATTACTATTCTTATTACTCTTATTATTATCAATCTAACTCATATTATTAGCCATATTATGCTTCTATGATCGATAGAACGAGAATTACTATACTCACTACTCTTAGTATTATCGATCTAACTCATATTATTAGCCATATCATGCTTATATTATCGATAGAACGACAATTACTAGACTTATTACTGTTATTGTTATCAATCTAACTCATATTATTAGCCATATTATGCTTAAATGATCGATAGAACGATAATTGCTATACTTATTACTCTTATTATTATCAATCTAACACATATTATTAGCCATATTATGCTTATATGATCGATAGAACGACAATTACTATACTTATTACACTCACAATTATCAATCTAACTCATATTATTAACCATATTATGCAGATATGATCGATAGCGCGACATTTACTATACCTATTACTCTTATTATTATCAACCTAACTCATATTATTAGCCATATTATGCTTAAATTATCGATAGAACGATAATTACTATACTTATTACACTTGCTATTATCAATCTAAGTTATATTATTAGCCATATTATGCTTATATAATCGATAGAACGACAATTACTATACCTATTACTCTTATTATTATCAACCTAACTCATATTATTAGCCATATTATGCTTATATGATCGATAGAACGACAATTACAATACTTATTATTCTTATTATTATCAATCTAACTCGTATTATTAGCCATATTATGCTTAAATGATCGATGGAACGACAATTACTATACTTATTACTCTTATTATTATCAATCTAACTCATACTATAAGCCATATTATGCTTATATGATCGATAGAACGACAATTACTATACTTATTACACTCACTATTATCAATCTAACTCATATTATTAACCATATTATGCAGATATGATCGATAGCACGACATTTACTATACCTATTACTCTTATTATTATCAGCCTAACTCATATTATTAGCCATATTATGCTTATATGATCGACAGAACGACAACTACTATATTTATTACACTCACTGTTATCAATCTAACTCATATTATTAACCATATTATGCAAATTTGATCGATAGAACGACAATCACTATACATATTACTCTTATTATTATCAACCTAACTCATATTATTAACAATATTATGCTTATAATATCGATAGAACGACAATCACTATACTTATTACTCTTATTATTATCAACCTAACTCATATTATTAGCCATATTATGCTTAAATGATCGATAGATCGATAATTACTATACTTATTACACTTGCTATTATCAATCTAAGTTATATTATTAGCCATATTATGCTTATATAATCGATAGAACGACAATTACTATACCTATTACTCTTATTATTATCAACCTAACTCATATTATTAGCCATATTATGCTTATATGATCGATAGAACGACAATTACTATACTTATTATTCCTATTATTATCAATCTAACTCGTATTATTAGCCATATTATGATTAAATGATCGATAGAACGACAATTACTATACTTATTACTCTTATTATTATCAATCTAACTCATATTATTAGCCATATTATGCTTATATGATCGACAGAACGACCATTACTATACTTATTACACTCACTGTTATCAATCTAACTCATATTATTAACCACATTATGCACATTTGCTCGATAGAACGACAATCACTATACTTATTACACTTATTATTATGAATTTAACTCATATTATTAACCATATTATGTAGATATGATCGATAGAACTACAATTACTATACTCATTACTCTTATTATCAATCTAACTCATATTATTAGCCATATAATGCTTCAATGATCGATAGAACGACAATTACTATACTTATTACTCTTATTATTATCAATCTAACTCATATTATTAGCCATATTATGCTTCTATGATCGATAGAACGAGAATTACTATACTCACTACTCTTAGTATTATCAATCTAACTCATATTATTAGCCATATTATGCTTATATTATCGATAGAACGGCAATTACTATACTTATTACTGTTATTATTATCAATCTAACTCATATTATAAGCCATATTTTGCTTAAATGATCGATAGAACTACAATTACTATACTCACTACTCTTAGTATTATCAATCTAACTCATATTATTAGCCATATCATGCTTATATTATCGATAGAACGACAATTACTAGACTTATTACTGTTATTGTTATCAATCTAACTCATATTATTAGCCATATTATGCTTAAATGATCGATAGGACGATAATTACTATACCTATTACTCTTATTATTATCAATCTAACTCATATTATTAGCCATATTATGCTTATATGATCGATAGAACGACAATTACTATACTTATTACACTCACTATTATCAATCTAACTCATATTATTAACCATATTATGTAGATATGATCGATAGAACTACAATTACTATACTCATTACTCTTATTATCAATCTAACTCATATTATTAGCCATATAATGCTTCAATGATCGATAGAACGACAATTACTATTCTTCTTACTCTTATTATTATCAATCTAACTCATATTATTAGCCATATTATGCTTCTATGATCGATAGAACGAGAATTACTATACTCACTACTCTTAGTATTATCGATCTAACTCAAATTATTAGCCATATCATGCTTATATTATCGATAGAACGACAATTACTAGACTTATTACTGTTATTGTTATCAATCTAACTCATATTATTAGCCATATTATGCTTAAATGATCGATAGAACGATAATTGCTATACTTATTACTCTTATTATTATCAATCTAACACATATTATTAGCCATATTATGCTTATATGATCGATAGAACGACAATTACTATACTTATTACACTCACAATTATCAATCTAACTCATATTATTAACCATATTATGCAGATATGATCGATAGCGCGACATTTACTATACCTATTACTCTTATTATTATCAACCTAACTCATATTATTAGCCATATTATGCTTAAATTATCGATAGAACGATAATTACTATACTTATTACACTTGCTATTATCAATCTAAGTTATATTATTAGCCATATTATGCTTATATAATCGATAGAACGACAATTACTATACCTATTACTCTTATTATTATCAACCTAACTCATATTATTAGCCATATTATGCTTATATGATCGATAGAACGACAATTACAATACTTATTATTCTTATTATTATCAATCTAACTCGTATTATTAGCCATATTATGCTTAAATGATCGATGGAACGACAATTACTATACTTATTACTCTTATTATTATCAATCTAACTCATACTATTAGCCATATTATGCTTATATGATCGATAGAACGGCAATTACTATACTTATTACTCTTATTGTTATCAATCTAACTCATAATATTAGCCATATTATGCTTATATGATCGATAGAACGAGAATTACTATACTCACTACTCCTAGTATTATTAATCTAACTCATATTATTAGCCATATTATGCTTACATTATCGATAGACCGACAATTACTATACTTATTACTGTTATTATTATCAATCTAACTCATATTGTTAGCCATATTACGCTTATATGATCGATAGAATGACAATTACTATACTTATTACTCTTACTATTATCAATCTAACACATATTATTAACCATATTATGCTTATATGATCGATAGAACGACAATTACTATACTTATTACTCTTATTGTTATAAATATAACTCATATTATTAGCCATATTATGCTTATATGATCGATAAAACCACAATTGCTATACACATTACTCTTACTATTATCAATCTAACTCATATTATTAACCATATTATGCAGATATGATCGATAGCACGACATTTACTACACTTACTACTCTTATTATTATCAATCTAACTCATATTATTAGCCATATTATGCTTATAATATCGATAGAACGACAATTACTATACTTATTACTCTTATTATTATAAATATAACTCATATTATTAGCCATATTATGCTTATATGATCGATAGAACGACAATTACTATACACATTACTCTTACTATTATCAATCTAACTCATATTATTAACCATATTATGCAGATATGATCGATAGCACGACATTTACTATACTTATTACACTTGCTATTATCAATCTAACTCATATTATTAACCATATTATGCAAATTTGATCGATAGAACGATAATCACTATACTTATTACTCTTATTATTATCAACCTAACTCATATTATTAGCCATATTATGCTTAAATGATCGATAGAACGACAATTACTATACTTATTACTCGTATTATTATCAATCTAACTCATATTATTAGCCATATTATGCTTATAATACCGATAGAACGACAATTACTATACTTATTACTGTTATTATTATCAATCTAACTGATATTATTAGCCATATTATGCTTAAATGATCGATAGAACTACAATTACTATACTCATTACTCTTATTATTATCAATCTAACTCATATTATTAGCCATATTATGCTTATATGATCGATAGAATGAGAATTACTATACTCAGTACTCTTAGTATTATCAATCTAACTCATATTATTAGCCATATTATGCTTATATTATCGATAGAACGACAATTACTATACTTATTACTGTTATTATTATCAATCTAACTCATATTATAAGCCATATTATGCTTAAATGATCGATAGAACTACAATTACTATACTCACTACTCTTAGTATTATCAATCTAACTCATATTATTAGCCATATCATGCTTATATTATCGATAGAACGACAATTACTAGACTTATTACTGTTATTGTTATCAATCTAACTTATATTATTAGCCATATTATGCTTAAATGATCGATAGGACGATAAGTACTATACTTATTACTCTTATTATTATCAATCTAACTCATATTATTATCCATATTATGCTTATATGATCGATAGAACGACAATTACTATACTTATTACACTCACTATTATCAATCTAACTCATATTATTAACCATATTATGCAGATATGATCGATAGCACGACATTTACTATACCTATTACTCTTATTATTATCAGCCTAACTCATATTATTAGCCATATTATGCTTATATGATCGACAGAACGACAACTACTATATTTATTACACTCACTGTTATCAATCTAACTCATATTATTAACCATATTATGCAAATTTGATCGATAGAACGACAATCACTATACATATTATTCTTATTATTATAAACCTAACTCATATTATTAGCCATATTATGCTTAAATGATCGATAGAACGACAATTACTATTCTTATTACTCGTATTATTATCAATCTAACTCATATTATTAACAATATTATGCTTATATGATCGATAGAACGACAATTACTATACTCATCACTCTTATTATTATCAATCTAACTCATATTATTAGACATATTATGGTTATATGAGCAATAGCACGACAATTACTATACTCATTACTCTTATTATTATCAATCCAACTCATTTTATTACCCATATTATGCTTATATGAACGATAGAACGACAATTACTATACTCACTACTCTTAGTATTATCAATCTAACTCATATTATTAGCCATATTATGCTTATATTATTGATAGAACGACAATTACTATACTTATTACTCTTATTATTATGAATCTAACTCATATTATTAACCATATTATGCACATATGATCTATAGAACTACAATTACTATACTCGTTACTCTTATTATTATCAATCTAACTCATATTATTAGCCATATTATGCTTATATGATCGATAGAACGACAATAACTATACTCATTACTCTTATTATTATCAACCTAACTCATATTATTAGCCATATTATGCTTATATGATCGATAGAACGACGATTACTATACTTATTATTCTTATTATTATCAATGTAACTCGTATTATTAGCCATATTATGCTTAAATGATCGATAGAACGATAATTGCTATACTTATTACTCTTATTATTATCAATCTATCACATATTATTAGCCATATTATGCTTATATGATCGATAGAACGACAATTACTATACTTATTACACTCACAATTATCAATCTAACTCATATTATTAACCATATTATGCAGATATGATCGATAGCGCGACATTTACTATACCTATTACTCTTATTATTATCAACCTAACTCATATTATTAGCCATATTATGCTTAAATGATCGATAGAACGATAATTACTATACTTATTACACTTGCTATTATCAATCTAAGTTATATTATTAGCCATATTATGCTTATATAATCGATAGAACGACAATTACTATACCTATTACTCTTATTATTATCAACCTAACTCATATTATTAGCCATATTATGCTTATATGATCGATAGAACGACAATTACAATACTTATTATTCTTATTATTATCAATCTAACTCGTATTATTAGCCATATTATGCTTAAATGATCGATGGAACGACAATTACTATACTTATTACTCTTATTATTATCAATCTAACTCATACTATTAGCCATATTATGCTTATATGATCGATAGAACGACAATTACTATACTTATTACTCTTATTGTTATCAATCTAACTCATATTATTAGCCATATTATGCTTATATGATCGATAGAACGAGAATTACTATACTCACTACTCCTAGTATTATTAATCTAACTCATATTATTAGCCATATTATGCTTATATTATCGATAGACCGACAATTACTATACTTATTACTCTTATTATTATAAATATAACTCATATTATTAGCCATATTATGCCTATATGATCGATAGAACGACAATTACTATACACATTACTCTTACTATTATCAATCTAACTCATATTATTAACCATATTATGCAGATATGATCGATAGCACGACATTTACTATACTTATTACACTTGCTATTATCAATCTAACTCATATTATTAACCATATTATGCAAATTTGATCGATAGAACGATAATCACTATACTTATTACTCTTATTATTATCAACCTAACTCATATTATTAGCCATATTATGCTTAAATGATCGATAGAACGACAATTACTATACTTATTACTCGTATTATTATCAATCTAACTCATATTATTAGCCATATTATGCTTATAATACCGATAGAACGACAATTACTATACTTATTACTGTTATTATTATCAATCTAACTCATATTATTAGCCATATTATGCTTAAATGATCGATAGAACTACAATTACTATACTCATTACTCTTATTATTATCAATCTAACTCATATTATTAGCCATATTATGCTTAAATGATCGATAGAACTACAATTACTATACTCACTACTCTTAGTATTATCAATCTAACTCATATTATTAGCCATATCATGCTTATATTATCGATAGAACGACAATTACTAGACTTATTACTGTTATTGTTATCAATCTAACTTATATTATTAGCCATATTATGCTTAAATGATCGATAGGACGATAATTACTATACTTATTACTCTTAGTATTATCAATCTAACTCATATTATTATCCATATTATGCTTATATGATCGATAGAACAACAATTACTATACTTATTACACTCACTATTATCAATCTAACTCATATTATTAACCATATTATGCAGATATGATCGATAGCACGACATTTACTATACATATTACTCTAATTATTATCAGCCTAACTCATATTATTAGCCATATTATGCTTATATGATCGACAGAACGACAACTACTATATTTATTACACTCACTGTTATCAATCTAACTCATATTATTAACCATATTATGCAAATTTGATCGATAGAACGACAATCACTATACATATTACTCTTATTATTATAAACCTAACTCATATTATTAGCCATATTATGCTTAAATGATCGATAGAACGACAATTACTATTCTTATTACTCGTATTATTATCAATCTAACTCATATTATTAACAATATTATGCTTATATGATCGATAGAACGACAATTACTATACTCATCACTCTTATTATTATCAATCTAACTCATATTATTAGACATATTATGGTTATATGAGCAATAGCACGACAATTACTATACTCATTACTCTTATTATTATCAATCCAACTCATTTTATTACCCATATTATGCTTATATGAACGATAGAACGACAATTACTATACTTATTACTCTTATTGTTATCAATCTAACTCATATTATTAGCCATATTATGCTTATATGATCGATAGAACGAGAATTACTATACTCACTACTCCTAGTATTATTAATCTAACTCATATTATTAGCCATATTATGCTTATATTATCGATAGACCGACAATTACTATACTTATTACTCTTATTATTATAAATATAACTCATATTATTAGCCATATTATGCCTATATGATCGATAGAACGACAATTACTATACACATTACTCTTACTATTATCAATCTAACTCATATTATTAACCATATTATGCAGATATGATCGATAGCACGACATTTACTATACTTATTACACTTGCTATTATCAATCTAACTCATATTATTAACCATATTATGCAAATTTGATCGATAGAACGATAATCACTATACTTATTACTCTTATTATTATCAACCTAACTCATATTATTAGCCATATTATGCTTAAATGATCGATAGAACGACAATTACTATACTTATTACTCGTATTATTATCAATCTAACTCATATTATTAGCCATATTATGCTTATAATACCGATAGAACGACAATTACTATACTTATTACTGTTATTATTATCAATCTAACTCATATTATTAGCCATATTATGCTTAAATGATCGATAGAACTACAATTACTATACTCATTACTCTTATTATTATCAATCTAACTCATATTATTAGCCATATTATGCTTAAATGATCGATAGAACTACAATTACTATACTCACTACTCTTAGTATTATCAATCTAACTCATATTATTAGCCATATCATGCTTATATTATCGATAGAACGACAATTACTAGACTTATTACTGTTATTGTTATCAATCTAACTTATATTATTAGCCATATTATGCTTAAATGATCGATAGGACGATAATTACTATACTTATTACTCTTAGTATTATCAATCTAACTCATATTATTATCCATATTATGCTTATATGATCGATAGAACAACAATTACTATACTTATTACACTCACTATTATCAATCTAACTCATATTATTAACCATATTATGCAGATATGATCGATAGCACGACATTTACTATACATATTACTCTAATTATTATCAGCCTAACTCATATTATTAGCCATATTATGCTTATATGATCGACAGAACGACAACTACTATATTTATTACACTCACTGTTATCAATCTAACTCATATTATTAACCATATTATGCAAATTTGATCGATAGAACGACAATCACTATACATATTACTCTTATTATTATAAACCTAACTCATATTATTAGCCATATTATGCTTAAATGATCGATAGAACGACAATTACTATTCTTATTACTCGTATTATTATCAATCTAACTCATATTATTAACAATATTATGCTTATATGATCGATAGAACGACAATTACTATACTCATCACTCTTATTATTATCAATCTAACTCATATTATTAGACATATTATGGTTATATGAGCAATAGCACGACAATTACTATACTCATTACTCTTATTATTATCAATCCAACTCATTTTATTACCCATATTATGCTTATATGAACGATAGAACGACAATTACTATACTCACTACTCTTAGTATTATCAATCTAACTCGTATTATTAGCCATATTATGCTTATATTATTGATAGAACGACAATTACTATACTTATTACTCTTATTATTATGAATCTAACTCATATTATTAACCATATTATGCTCATATGATCTATAGAACTACAATTACTATACTCGTTACTCTTATTATTATCAATCTAACTCATATTATTAGCCATATTATGCTTATATGATCGATAGAACGACAATAACTATACTCATTACTCTTATTATTATCAACCTAACTCATATTATTAGCCATATTATGCTTATATGATCGATAGAACGACAATAACTATACTCATTACTCTTATTATTATCAACCTAACTCATATTATTAGCCATATTATGCTTATATGATCGATAGAACGACGATTACTATACTTATTATTCTTATTATTATCAATGTAACTCGTATTATTAGCCATATTATGCTTAAATGATCGATAGAACGATAATTGCTATACTTATTACTCTTATTATTATCAATCTATCACATATTATTAGCCATATTATGCTTATATGATCGATAGAACGACAATTACTATACTTATTACACTCACAATTATCAATCTAACTCATATTATTAACCATATTATGCAGATATGATCGATAGCGCGACATTTACTATACCTATTACTCTTATTATTATCAACCTAACTCATATTATTAGCCATATTATGCTTAAATGATCGATAGAACGATAATTACTATACTTATTACACTTGCTATTATCAATCTAAGTTATATTATTAGCCATATTATGCTTATATAATCGATAGAACGACAATTACTATACCTATTACTCTTATTATTATCAACCTAACTCATATTATTAGCCATATTATGCTTATATGATCGATAGAACGACAATTACAATACTTATTATTCTTATTATTATCAATCTAACTCGTATTATTAGCCATATTATGCTTAAATGATCGATGGAACGACAATTACTATACTTATTACTCTTATTATTATCAATCTAACTCATACTATTAGCCATATTATGCTTATATGATCGATAGAACGACAATTACTATACTTATTACTCTTATTGTTATCAATCTAACTCATATTATTAGCCATATTATGCTTATATGATCGATAGAACGGGAATTACTATACTCACTACTCCTAGTATTATTAATCTAACTCATATTATTAGCCATATTATGCTTATATTATCGATAGACCGACAATTACTATACTTATTACTCTTATTATTATAAATATAACTCATATTATTAGCCATATTATGCTTATATGATCGATAAAACGACAATTGCTATACACATTACTCTTACTATTATCAATCTAACTCATATTATTAACCATATTATGCAGATATGATCGATAGCACGACATTTACTACACTTACTACTCTTATTATTATCAATCTAACTCATATTATTAGCCATATTATGCTTATAATATCGATAGAACGACAATTACTATACTTATTACTCTTATTATTATAAATATAACTCATATTATTAGCCATATTATGCCTATATGATCGATAGAACGACAATTACTATACACATTACTCTTACTATTATCAATCTAACTCATATTATTAACCATATTATGCAGATATGATCGATAGCACGACATTTACTATACTTATTACACTTGCTATTATCAATCTAACTCATATTATTAACCATATTATGCAAATTTGATCGATAGAACGATAATCACTATACTTATTACTCTTATTATTATCAACCTAACTCATATTATTAGCCATATTATGCTTAAATGATCGATAGAACGACAATTACTATACTTATTACTCGTATTATTATCAATCTAACTCATATTATTAGCCATATTATGCTTATAATACCGATAGAACGACAATTACTATACTTATTACTGTTATTATTATCAATCTAACTCATATTATTAGCCATATTATGCTTAAATGATCGATAGAACTACAATTACTATACTCATTACTCTTATTATTATCAATCTAACTCATATTATTAGCCATATTATGCTTATATGATCGATAGAATGAGAATTACTATACTCACTACTCTTAGTATTATCAATCTAACTCATATTATTAGCCATATTATGCTTATATTATCGATAGAACGACAATTAGTATACTTATTACTGTTATTATTATCAATCTAACTCATATTATAAGTCATATTATGCTTAAATGATCGATAGAACTACAATTACTATACTCACTACTCTTAGTATTATCAATCTAACTCATATTATTAGCCATATCATGCTTATATTATCGATAGAACGACAATTACTAGACTTATTACTGTTATTGTTATCAATCTAACTTATATTATTAGCCATATTATGCTTAAATGATCGATAGGACGATAATTACTATACTTATTACTCTTAGTATTATCAATCTAACTCATATTATTATCCATATTATGCTTATATGATCGATAGAACAACAATTACTATACTTATTACACTCACTATTATCAATCTAACTCATATTATTAACCATATTATGCAGATATGATCGATAGCACGACATTTACTATACCTATTACTCTTATTATTATCAGCCTAACTCATATTATTAGCCATATTATGCTTATATGATCGACAGAACGACAACTACTATATTTATTACACTCACTGTTATCAATCTAACTCATATTATTAACCATATTATGCAAATTTGATCGATAGAACGACAATCACTATACATATTACTCTTATTATTATAAACCTAACTCATATTATTAGCCATATTATGCTTAAATGATCGATAGAACGACAATTACTATTCTTATTACTCGTATTATTATCAATCTAACTCATATTATTAACAATATTATGCTTATATGATCGATAGAACGACAATTACTATACTCATCACTCTTATTATTATCAATCTAACTCATATTATTAGACATATTATGGTTATATGAGCAATAGCACGACAATTACTATACTCATTACTCTTATTATTATCAATCCAACTCATTTTATTACCCATATTATGCTTATATGAACGATAGAACGACAATTACTATACTCACTACTCTTAGTATTATCAATCTAACTCGTATTATTAGCCATATTATGCTTATATTATTGATAGAACGACAATTACTATACTTATTACTCTTATTATTATGAATCTAACTCATATTATTAACCATATTATGCACATATGATCTATAGAACTACAATTACTATACTCGTTACTCTTATTATTATCAATCTAACTCATATTATTAGCCATATTATGCTTATATGATCGATAGAACGACAATAACTATACTCATTACTCTTATTTTTATCAACCTAACTCATATTATTAGCCATATTATGCTTATATGATCGATAGAACGACGATTACTATACTTATTACACTCACTATTATCAATCTAACTCATATTATTAACCATATTATGCAGATATGATCGATAGAACTACAATTACTATACTTATTACTCTTATCATTATCGATCTAACTCATATTATTAACCATATTATGCAGATATGATCGATAGCAAGACATTTACTATCATTATTACTCTTATTATTATCAACCTAACTCATATTATTAGCCATATTATGCTTATATGATCGATAGAACGACAATTACTGCACTTATTACTCTTATTATTATCAATCTAACTCATATTATTAGCCATATTATGCAGATATGATCGATAGCACGACATTTACTATACTTATTACTCTTATTATTATCAAACTTACTCATATTATTAACCATATTATGCAAATTTGATCGAAAGAACGACAGTCACTATACTTATTACTCTTATTATTATCAACCTAACTTATATTATTAGCCATATTATGCTTATATGATCGACAGAACGACAACTACTATACTTATTACTCTTATTATTATGAATGTAACTCATATTATTAACCATATTATGCAGATATGATCGATAGAGCGACAATTACTATACTTGCTATTCTTGTTATTATCAGCCTAAGTTTTATTACTAGTCATATTACGTTTCCATGGTCGATAGAACGATAATTACTATACTTATTATTCTTGTTATTATCAATCTAACTCATATTATTAGCCACATGATGCTTATATGATCGACAGAACGACAACTACTATACTTATTACACTCACTATTATCAATCTAACTCATATTATTAACCATATTATGCAGAAATGATCGATAGCACGACATTTACTATACCTATTACTCTTCTTATTGTCAGCCTAACTCATATTATTAGCCATTTTATGCTTATATGATCGACAGAACGACAACTACTATACTTATTACACTCACTGTTATCAATCTAACTCATATTATTAACCATATTATGCAAATTTGATCGATAGAACGACAATCACTATACTTATTACTCTTATTATTATCAACCTAACTCATATTATTAGCCATATTATGCTTAAATGATCGATAGAACGATAATTACTATACTTATTACACTTGCTATTATCAATCTAAGTTATATTATTAGCCATATTATGCTTATATAATCGATAGAACGACAATTACTATACCTATTACTCTTATTATTATCAACCTAACTCATATTATTAGCCATATTATGCTTATATGATCGATAGAACGACAATTACAATACTTATTATTCTTATTATTATCAATCTAACTCGTATTATTAGCCATATTATGCTTAAATGATCGATGGAACGACAATTACTATACATATTACTCTTATTATTATCAATCTAACTCATACTATTAGCCATATTATGCTTATATGATCGATAGAACGACAATTACTATACTTATTACTCTTATTGTTATCAATCTAACTCATATTATTAGCCATATTATGCTTATATGATCGATAGAACGAGAATTACTATACTCACTACTCCTAGTATTATTAATCTAACTCATATTATTAGCCATATTATGCTTATATTATCGATAGACCGACAATTACTATACTTATTACTGTTATTATTATCAATCTAACTCATATTGTTAGCCATATTACGCTTATATGATCGATAGAATGACAATTACTATACTTATTACTCTTACTATTATCAATCTAACTCATATTATTAACCATATTATGCTTATATGATCGATAGAACGACAATTACTATTCTTATTACTCTTATTATTATAAATATAACTCATATTATTAGCCATATTATGCTTCTATGATCGATAGAACGACAATTGCTATACACATTACTCTTACTATTATCAATCTAACTCATATTATTAACCATATTATGCAGATATGATCGATAGCACGACATTTACTACACTTAGTACTCTTATTATAATCAATCTAACTCATATTATTAGCCATATTATGCTTATAATATCGATAGAACGACAATTACTATACTTATTACTCTTATTATTATAAATATTACTCATATTATTAGCCATATTATGCTTATATGATCGATAGAACGACAATTACTATACACATTACTCTTACTATTATCAATCTAACTCATATTATTAACCATATTATGCAGATATGATCGATAGCACGACATTTACTATACTTATTACACTTGCCATTATCAATCTAACTCATATTATTAACCATATTATGCAGATATGATCGATAGCACGACATTTACTATACCCATTACTCTTATTATTATCAGCCTAACTCATATTATTAGCCATATTATGCTTATATGATCGACAGAGCGACAACTACTATATTTATTACACTCACTGTTATCAATCTAACTCATATTATTAACCATATTATGCAAATTTGATCGATAGAACGACAATCACTATACTTATTACTCTTATTATTATCAACCTAACTCATATTATAAGCCATATTATGCTTAAATGATCCATAGAACGACAATTACTATACTTATTACTCGTATTATTATCAATCTAACTCATATTATTAGCCATATTATGCTTATAATACCGATAGAACGACAATTACTATACCTATTACTCTTATTATTATCAGCCTAACTCATATTATTAGCCATATTATGCTTATATGATCGACAGAACGACAACTACTATATTTATTACACTCACTGTTATCAATCTAACTCATATTATTAACCATATTATGCAAATTTGATCGATAGAACGACAATCACTATACATATTACTCTTATTATTATAAACCTAACTCATATTATTAGCCATATTATGCTTAAATGATCGATAGAACGACAATTACTATTCTTATTACTCGTATTATTATCAATCTAACTCATATTATTAACAATATTATGCTTATATGATCGATAGAACGACAATTACTATACTCATCACTCTTATTATTATCAATCTAACTCATATTATTAGACATATTATGGTTATATGAGCAATAGCACGACAATTACTATACTCCTTACTCTTATTATTATCAATCCAACTCATTTTATTACCCATATTATGCTTATATGAACGATAGAACGACAATTACTATACTCACTACTCTTAGTATTATCAATCTAACTCGTATTATTAGCCATATTATGCTTATATTATTGATAGAACGACAATTACTATACTTATTACTCTTATTATTATGAATCTAACTCATATTATTAACCATATTATGCACATATGATCTATAGAACTACAATTACTATACTCGTTACTCTTATTATTATCAATCTAACTCATATTATTAGCCATATTATGCTTATATGATCGATAGAACGACAATAACTATACTCATTACTCTTATTATTATCAACCTAACTCATATTATTAGCCATATTATGCTTATATGATCGATAGAACGACGATTACTATACTTATTATTCTTATTATTATCAATGTAACTCGTATTATTAGCCATATTATGCTTAAATGCTCGATAGAACGACAATTAATATACTTATTACTCTTATTATTATCAATCTAACTCATATTATTAGCCATATTATGCTTATATGATCGATAGAACGACAATTACTATACTTATTACACTCACTATTATCAATCTAACTCATATTATTAACCATATTATGCAGATATGATCGATAGAACTACAATTACTATACTTATTACTCTTATCATTATCGATCTAACTCATATTATTAACCATATTATGCAGATATGATCGATAGCAAGACATTTACTATCATTATTACTCTTATTATTATCAACCTAACTCATATTATTAGCCATATTATGCTTATATGATCGATAGAACGACAATTACTACACTTATTACTCTTATTATTATCAATCTAACTCATATTATTAGCCATATTATGCAGATATGATCGATAGCACGACATTTACTATACTTATTACTCTTATTATTATCAAACTAACTCATATTATTAACCATATTATGCAAATTTGATCGATAGAACGACAGTCACTATACTTATTACTCTTATTATTATCAACCTAACTTATATTATTAGCCATATTATGCTTATATGATCGACAGAACGACAACTACTATACTTATTACTCTTATTATTATGAATCTAACTCATATTATTAACCATATTATGCAGATGTGATCGATAGAGCGACAATTACTATACTTGCTATTCTTGTGATTATCAGCCTAAGTTTTATTACTAGTCATATTACGTTTCCATGGTCGATAGAACGATAATTACTATACTTATTATTCTTGTTATTATCAATCTAACTCATATTATTAGCCACATGATGCTTATATGATCGACAGAACGACAACTACTATACTTATTACACTCACTATTATCAATCTAACTCATATTATTAACCATATTATGCAGAAATGATCGATAGCACGACATTTACTATACCTACTACTCTTATTATTGTCAGCCTAACTCATATTATTAGCCATATTATGCTTATATGATCGACAGAACGACAACTACTATACTTATTACACTCACTGTTATCAATCTAACTCATATTATTAACCATATTATGCAAATTTGATCGATAGAACGACAATCACTATACTTATTACTCTTATTATTATCAACCTAACTCATATTATTAGCCATATTATGCTTAAATGATCGATAGAACGATAATTACTATACTTATTACACTTGCTATTATCAATCTAAGTTATATTATTAGCCATATTATGCTTATATAATCGATAGAACGACAATTACTATACCTATTACTCTTATTATTATCAACCTAACTCATATTATTAGCCATATTATGCTTATATGATCGATAGAACGACAATTACAATACTTATTATTCTTATTATTATCAATCTAACTCGTATTATTAGCCATATTATGCTTAAATGATCGATGGAACGACAATTACTATACTTATTACTCTTATTATTATCAATCTAACTCATACTATTAGCCATATTATGCTTATATGATCGATAGAACGACAATTACTATACTTATTACTCTTATTGTTATCAATCTAACTCATATTATTAGCCATATTATGCTTATATGATCGATAGAACGAGAATTACTATACTCACTACTCCTAGTATTATTAATCTAACTCATATTATTAGCCATATTATGCTTATATTATCGATAGACCGACAATTACTATACTTATTACTGTTATTATTATCAATCTAACTCATATTGTTAGCCATATTACGCTTATATGATCGATAGAATGACAATTACTATACTTATTACTCTTACTATTATCAATCTAACTCATATTATTAACCATATTATGCTTATATGATCGATAGAACGACAATTACTATTCTTATTACTCTTATTATTATAAATATAACTCATATTATTAGCCATATTATGCTTATATGATCGATAGAACGACAATTGCTATACACATTACTCTTATTATTATCAATCTAACTCATATTATTAGCCATATTATGCTTATATGATCGACAGAACGACCATTACTATACTTATTACACTCACTGTTATCAATCTAACTCATATTATTAACCACATTATGCACATTTGCTCGATAGAACGACAATCACTATACTTATTACACTTATTATTATGAATTTAACTCATATTATTAACCATATTATGTAGATATGATCGATAGAACTACAATTACTATACTCATTACTCTTATTATCAATCTAACTCATATTATTAGCCATATAATGCTTCAATGATCGATAGAACGACAATTACTATACTTATTACTCTTATTATTATCAATCTAACTCATATTATTAGCCATATTATGCTTCTATGATCGATAGAACGAGAATTACTATACTCACTACTCTTAGTATTATCAATCTAACTCATATTATTAGCCATATTATGCTTATATTATCGATAGAACGGCAATTACTATACTTATTACTGTTATTATTATCAATCTAACTCATATTATAAGCCATATTTTGCTTAAATGATCGATAGAACTACAATTACTATACTCACTACTCTTAGTATTATCAATCTAACTCATATTATTAGCCATATCATGCTTATATTATCGATAGAACGACAATTACTAGACTTATTACTGTTATTGTTATCAATCTAACTCATATTATTAGCCATATTATGCTTAAATGATCGATAGGACGACAATTACTATACTTATTACTCTTATTATTATCAATCTAACTCATATTATTAGCCATATTATGCTTATATGATCGATAGAACGACAATTACTATACTTATTACACTCACTATTATCAATCTAACTCATATTATTAACCATATTATGTAGATATGATCGATAGAACTACAATTACTATACTCATTACTCTTATTATCAATCTAACTCATATTATTAGCCATATAATGCTTCAATGATCGATAGAACGACAATTACTATTCTTATTACTCTTATTATTATCAATCTAACTCATATTATTAGCCATATTATGCTTCTATGATCGATAGAACGAGAATTACTATACTCACTACTCTTAGTATTATCGATCTAACTCATATTATTAGCCATATCATGCTTATATTATCGATAGAACGACAATTACTAGACTTATTACTGTTATTGTTATCAATCTAACTCATATTATTAGCCATATTATGCTTAAATGATCGATAGAACGATAATTGCTATACTTATTACTCTTATTATTATCAATCTAACACATATTATTAGCCATATTATGCTTATATGATCGATAGAACGACAATTACTATACTTATTACACTCACAATTATCAATCTAACTCATATTATTAACCATATTATGCAGATATGATCGATAGCGCGACATTTACTATACCTATTACTCTTATTATTATCAACCTAACTCATATTGTTAGCCATATTATGCTTAAATTATCGATAGAACGATAATTACTATACTTATTACACTTGCTATTATCAATCTAAGTTATATTATTAGCCATATTATGCTTATATAATCGATAGAACGACAATTACTATACCTATTACTCTTATTATTATCAACCTAACTCATATTATTAGCCATATTATGCTTATATGATCGATAGAACGACAATTACAATACTTATTATTCTTATTATTATCAATCTAACTCGTATTATTAGCCATATTATGCTTAAATGATCGATGGAACGACAATTACTATACTTATTACTCTTATTATTATCAATCTAACTCATACTATTAGCCATATTATGCTTATATGATCGATAGAACGACAATTACTATACTTATTACACTCACTATTATCAATCTAACTCATATTATTAACCATATTATGCAGATATGATCGATAGCACGACATTTACTATACCTATTACTCTTATTATTATCAGATTAACTCATATTATTAGCCATATTATGCTTATATGATCGACAGAACGACAACTACTATATTTATTACACTCACTGTTATCAATCTAACTCATATTATTAACCATATTATGCAAATTTGATCGATAGAACGACAATCACTATATATATTACTCTTATTATTATAAACCTAACTCATATTATTAGCCATATTATGCTTAAATGATCGATAGAACGACAATTACTATTCTTATTACTCGTATTATTATCAATCTAACTCATATTATTAACAATATTATGCTTATATGATCGATAGAACGACAATTACTATACTCATCACTCTTATTATTATCAATCTAACTCATATTATTAGACATATTATGGTTATATGAGCAATAGCACGACAATTACTATACTCATTACTCTTATTATTATCAATCCAACTCATTTTATTACCCATATTATGCTTATATGAACGATAGAACGACAATTACTATACTCACTACTCTTAGTATTATCAATCTAACTCGTATTATTAGCCATATTATGCTTATATTATTGATAGAACGACAATTACTATACTTATTACTCTTATTATTATGAATCTAACTCATATTATTAACCATATTATGCACATATGATCTATAGAACTACAATTACTATACTCGTTACTCTTATTATTATCAATCTAACTCATATTATTAGCCATATTATGCTTATATGATCGATAGAACGACAATAACTATACTCATTACTCTTATTTTTATCAACCTAACTCATATTATTAGCCATATTATGCTTATATGATCGATAGAACGACGATTACTATACTTATTACACTCACTATTATCAATCTAACTCATATTATTAACCATATTATGCAGATATGATCGATAGAACTACAATTACTATACTTATTACTCTTATCATTATCGATCTAACTCATATTATTAACCATATTATGCAGATATGATCGATAGCAAGACATTTACTATCATTATTACTCTTATTATTATCAACCTAACTCATATTATTAGCCATATTATGCTTATATGATCGATAGAACGACAATTACTGCACTTATTACTCTTATTATTATCAATCTAACTCATATTATTAGCCATATTATGCAGATATGATCGATAGCACGACATTTACTATACTTATTACTCTTATTATTATCAAACTTACTCATATTATTAACCATATTATGCAAATTTGATCGATAGAACGACAGTCACTATACTTATTACTCTTATTATTATCAACCTAACTTATATTATTAGCCATATTATGCTTATATGATCGACAGAACGACAACTACTATACTTATTACTCTTATTATTATGAATGTAACTCATATTATTAACCATATTATGCAGATATGATCGATAGAGCGACAATTACTATACTTGCTATTCTTGTTATTATCAGCCTAAGTTTTATTACTAGTCATATTACGTTTCCATGGTCGATAGAACGATAATTACTATACTTATTATTCTTGTTATTATCAATCTAACTCATATTATTAGCCACATGATGCTTATATGATCGACAGAACGACAACTACTATACTTATTACACTCACTATTATCAATCTAACTCATATTATTAACCATATTATGCAGAAATGATCGATAGCACGACATTTACTATACCTATTACTCTTCTTATTGTCAGCCTAACTCATATTATTAGCCATTTTATGCTTATATGATCGACAGAACGACAACTACTATACTTATTACACTCACTGTTATCAATCTAACTCATATTATTAACCATATTATGCAAATTTGATCGATAGAACGACAATCACTATACTTATTACTCTTATTATTATCAACCTAACTCATATTATTAGCCATATTATGCTTAAATGATCGATAGAACGATAATTACTATACTTATTACACTTGCTATTATCAATCTAAGTTATATTATTAGCCATATTATGCTTATATAATCGATAGAACGACAATTACTATACCTATTACTCTTATTATTATCAACCTAACTCATATTATTAGCCATATTATGCTTATATGATCGATAGAACGACAATTACAATACTTATTATTCTTATTATTATCAATCTAACTCGTATTATTAGCCATATTATGCTTAAATGATCGATGGAACGACAATTACTATACATATTACTCTTATTATTATCAATCTAACTCATACTATTAGCCATATTATGCTTATATGATCGATAGAACGACAATTACTATACTTATTACTCTTATTGTTATCAATCTAACTCATATTATTAGCCATATTATGCTTATATGATCGATAGAACGAGAATTACTATACTCACTACTCCTAGTATTATTAATCTAACTCATATTATTAGCCATATTATGCTTATATTATCGATAGACCGACAATTACTATACTTATTACTGTTATTATTATCAATCTAACTCATATTGTTAGCCATATTACGCTTATATGATCGATAGAATGACAATTACTATACTTATTACTCTTACTATTATCAATCTAACTCATATTATTAACCATATTATGCTTATATGATCGATAGAACGACAATTACTATTCTTATTACTCTTATTATTATAAATATAACTCATATTATTAGCCATATTATGCTTCTATGATCGATAGAACGACAATTGCTATACACATTACTCTTACTATTATCAATCTAACTCATATTATTAACCATATTATGCAGATATGATCGATAGCACGACATTTACTACACTTAGTACTCTTATTATAATCAATCTAACTCATATTATTAGCCATATTATGCTTATAATATCGATAGAACGACAATTACTATACTTATTACTCTTATTATTATAAATATTACTCATATTATTAGCCATATTATGCTTATATGATCGATAGAACGACAATTACTATACACATTACTCTTACTATTATCAATCTAACTCATATTATTAACCATATTATGCAGATATGATCGATAGCACGACATTTACTATACTTATTACACTTGCCATTATCAATCTAACTCATATTATTAACCATATTATGCAGATATGATCGATAGCACGACATTTACTATACCCATTACTCTTATTATTATCAGCCTAACTCATATTATTAGCCATATTATGCTTATATGATCGACAGAGCGACAACTACTATATTTATTACACTCACTGTTATCAATCTAACTCATATTATTAACCATATTATGCAAATTTGATCGATAGAACGACAATCACTATACTTATTACTCTTATTATTATCAACCTAACTCATATTATAAGCCATATTATGCTTAAATGATCCATAGAACGACAATTACTATACTTATTACTCGTATTATTATCAATCTAACTCATATTATTAGCCATATTATGCTTATAATACCGATAGAACGACAATTACTATACCTATTACTCTTATTATTATCAGCCTAACTCATATTATTAGCCATATTATGCTTATATGATCGACAGAACGACAACTACTATATTTATTACACTCACTGTTATCAATCTAACTCATATTATTAACCATATTATGCAAATTTGATCGACAGAACGACAATCACTATACATATTACTCTTATTATTATAAACCTAACTCATATTATTAGCCATATTATGCTTAAATGATCGATAGAACGACAATTACTATTCTTATTACTCGTATTATTATCAATCTAACTCATATTATTAACAATATTATGCTTATATGATCGATAGAACGACAATTACTATACTCATCACTCTTATTATTATCAATCTAACTCATATTATTAGACATATTATGGTTATATGAGCAATAGCACGACAATTACTATACTCCTTACTCTTATTATTATCAATCCAACTCATTTTATTACCCATATTATGCTTATATGAACGATAGAACGACAATTACTATACTCACTACTCTTAGTATTATCAATCTAACTCGTATTATTAGCCATATTATGCTTATATTATTGATAGAACGACAATTACTATACTTATTACTCTTATTATTATGAATCTAACTCATATTATTAACCATATTATGCACATATGATCTATAGAACTACAATTACTATACTCGTTACTCTTATTATTATCAATCTAACTCATATTATTAGCCATATTATGCTTATATGATCGATAGAACGACAATAACTATACTCATTACTCTTATTATTATCAACCTAACTCATATTATTAGCCATATTATGCTTATATGATCGATAGAACGACGATTACTATACTTATTATTCTTATTATTATCAATGTAACTCGTATTATTAGCCATATTATGCTTAAATGCTCGATAGAACGACAATTAATATACTTATTACTCTTATTATTATCAATCTAACTCATATTATTAGCCATATTATGCTTATATGATCGATAGAACGACAATTACTATACTTATTACACTCACTATTATCAATCTAACTCATATTATTAACCATATTATGCAGATATGATCGATAGAACTACAATTACTATACTTATTACTCTTATCATTATCGATCTAACTCATATTATTAACCATATTATGCAGATATGATCGATAGCAAGACATTTACTATCATTATTACTCTTATTATTATCAACCTAACTCATATTATTAGCCATATTATGCTTATATGATCGATAGAACGACAATTACTACACTTATTACTCTTATTATTATCAATCTAACTCATATTATTAGCCATATTATGCAGATATGATCGATAGCACGACATTTACTATACTTATTACTCTTATTATTATCAAACTAACTCATATTATTAACCATATTATGCAAATTTGATCGATAGAACGACAGTCACTATACTTATTACTCTTATTATTATCAACCTAACTTATATTATTAGCCATATTATGCTTATATGATCGACAGAACGACAACTACTATACTTATTACTCTTATTATTATGAATCTAACTCATATTATTAACCATATTATGCAGATGTGATCGATAGAGCGACAATTACTATACTTGCTATTCTTGTGATTATCAGCCTAAGTTTTATTACTAGTCATATTACGTTTCCATGGTCGATAGAACGATAATTACTATACTTATTATTCTTGTTATTATCAATCTAACTCATATTATTAGCCACATGATGCTTATATGATCGACAGAACGACAACTACTATACTTATTACACTCACTATTATCAATCTAACTCATATTATTAACCATATTATGCAGAAATGATCGATAGCACGACATTTACTATACCTACTACTCTTATTATTGTCAGCCTAACTCATATTATTAGCCATATTATGCTTATATGATCGACAGAACGACAACTACTATACTTATTACACTCACTGTTATCAATCTAACTCATATTATTAACCATATTATGCAAATTTGATCGATAGAACGACAATCACTATACTTATTACTCTTATTATTATCAACCTAACTCATATTATTAGCCATATTATGCTTAAATGATCGATAGAACGATAATTACTATACTTATTACACTTGCTATTATCAATCTAAGTTATATTATTAGCCATATTATGCTTATATAATCGATAGAACGACAATTACTATACCTATTACTCTTATTATTATCAACCTAACTCATATTATTAGCCATATTATGCTTATATGATCGATAGAACGACAATTACAATACTTATTATTCTTATTATTATCAATCTAACTCGTATTATTAGCCATATTATGCTTAAATGATCGATGGAACGACAATTACTATACTTATTACTCTTATTATTATCAATCTAACTCATACTATTAGCCATATTATGCTTATATGATCGATAGAACGACAATTACTATACTTATTACTCTTATTGTTATCAATCTAACTCATATTATTAGCCATATTATGCTTATATGATCGATAGAACGAGAATTACTATACTCACTACTCCTAGTATTATTAATCTAACTCATATTATTAGCCATATTATGCTTATATTATCGATAGACCGACAATTACTATACTTATTACTGTTATTATTATCAATCTAACTCATATTGTTAGCCATATTACGCTTATATGATCGATAGAATGACAATTACTATACTTATTACTCTTACTATTATCAATCTAACTCATATTATTAACCATATTATGCTTATATGATCGATAGAACGACAATTACTATTCTTATTACTCTTATTATTATAAATATAACTCATATTATTAGCCATATTATGCTTATATGATCGATAGAACGACAATTGCTATACACATTACTCTTACTATTATCAATCTAACTCATATTATTAACCATATTATGCAGATATGATCGATAGCACGACATTTACTACACTTAGTACTCTTATTATAATCAATCTAACTCATATTATTAGCCATATTATGCTTATAATATCGATAGAACGACAATTACTATACTTATTACTCTTATTATTATAAATATTACTCATATTATTAGCCATATTATGCTTATATGATCGATAGAACGACAATTACTATACACATTACTCTTACTATTATCAATCTAACTCATATTATTAACCATATTATGCAGATATGATCGATAGCACGACATTTACTATACTTATTACACTTGCCATTATCAATCTAACTCATATTATTAACCATATTATGCAGATATGATCGATAGCGCGACATTTACTATACCTATTACTCTTATTATTATCAACCTAACTCATATTATTAGCCATATTATGCTTAAATTATCGATAGAACGATAATTACTATACTTATTACACTTGCTATTATCAATCTAAGTTATATTATTAGCCATATTATGCTTATATGATCGATAGAACGACAATAACTATACTCATTACTCTTATTATTATCAACCTAACTCATATTATTAGCCATATTATGCTTATATGATCGATAGAACGACGATTACTATACTTATTATTCTTATTATTATCAATGTAACTCGTATTATTAGCCATATTATGCTTAAATGCTCGATAGAACGACAATTAATATACTTATTACTCTTATTATTATCAATCTAACTCATATTATTAGCCATATTATGCTTATATGATCGATAGAACGACAATTACTATACTTATTACACTCACTATTATCAATCTAACTCATATTATTAACCATATTATGCAGATATGATCGATAGAACTACAATTACTATACTTATTACTCTTATCATTATCGATCTAACTCATATTATTAACCATATTATGCAGATATGATCGATAGCAAGACATTTACTATCATTATTACTCTTATTATTATCAACCTAACTCATATTATTAGCCATATTATGCTTATATGATCGATAGAACGACAATTACTACACTTATTACTCTTATTATTATCAATCTAACTCATATTATTAGCCATATTATGCAGATATGATCGATAGCACGACATTTACTATACTTATTACTCTTATTATTATCAAACTAACTCATATTATTAACCATATTATGCAAATTTGATCGATAGAACGACAGTCACTATACTTATTACTCTTATTATTATCAACCTAACTTATATTATTAGCCATATTATGCTTATATGATCGACAGAACGACAACTACTATACTTATTACTCTTATTATTATGAATCTAACTCATATTATTAACCATATTATGCAGATATGATCGATAGAGCGACAATTACTATACTTGCTATTCTTGTTATTATCAGCCTAAGTTTTATTACTAGTCATATTACGTTTCCATGGTCGATAGAACGATAATTACTATACTTATTATTCTTGTTATTATCAATCTAACTCATATTATTAGCCACATGATGCTTATATGATCGACAGAACGACAACTACTATACTTATTACACTCACTATTATCAATCTAACTCATATTATTAACCATATTATGCAGAAATGATCGATAGCACGACATTTACTATACCTATTACTCTTATTATTGTCAGCCTAACTCATATTATTAGCCATATTATGCTTATATGATCGACAGAACGACAACTACTATACTTATTACACTCACTGTTATCAATCTAACTCATATTATTAACCATATTATGCAAATTTGATCGATAGAACGACAATCACTATACTTATTACTCTTATTATTATCAACCTAACTCATATTATTAGCCATATTATGCTTAAATGATCGATAGAACGATAATTACTATACTTATTACACTTGCTATTATCAATCTAAGTTATATTATTAGCCATATTATGCTTATATAATCGATAGAACGACAATTACTATACCTATTACTCTTATTATTATCAACCTAACTCATATTATTAGCCATATTATGCTTATATGATCGATAGAACGACAATTACAATACTTATTATTCTTATTATTATCAATCTAACTCGTATTATTAGCCATATTATGCTTAAATGATCGATGGAACGACAATTACTATACTTATTACTCTTATTATTATCAATCTAACTCATACTATTAGCCATATTATGCTTATATGATCGATAGAACGACAATTACTATACTTATTACTCTTATTGTTATCAATCTAACTCATATTATTAGCCATATTATGCTTATATGATCGATAGAACGAGAATTACTATACTCACTACTCCTAGTATTATTAATCTAACTCATATTATTAGCCATATTATGCTTATATTATCGATAGACCGACAATTACTATACTTATTACTGTTATTATTATCAATCTAACTCATATTGTTAGCCATATTACGCTTATATGATCGATAGAATGACAATTACTATACTTATTACTCTTACTATTATCAATCTAACTCATATTATTAACCATATTATGCTTATATGATCGATAGAACGACAATTACTATTCTTATTACTCTTATTATTATAAATATAACTCATATTATTAGCCATATTATGCTTATATGATCGATAGAACGACAATTGCTATACACATTACTCTTACTATTATCAATCTAACTCATATTATTAACCATATTAAGCAGATATGATCGATAGCACGACATTTACTACACTTAGTACTCTTATTATAATCAATCTAACTCATATTATTAGCCATATTATGCTTATAATATCGATAGAACGACAATTACTATACTTATTACTCTTATTATTATAAATATTACTCATATTATTAGCCATATTATGCTTATATGATCGATAGAACGACAATTACTATACACATTACTCTTACTATTATCAATCTAACTCATATTATTAACCATATTATGCAGATATGATCGATAGCACGACATTTACTATACTTATTACACTTGCCATTATCAATCTAACTCATATTATTAACCATATTATGCAGATATGATCGATAGCGCGACATTTACTATACCTATTACTCTTATTATTATCAACCTAACTCATATTATTAGCCATATTATGCTTAAATTATCGATAGAACGATAATTACTATACTTATTACACTTGCTATTATCAATCTAAGTTATATTATTAGCCATATTATGCTTATATAATCGATAGAACGACAATTACTATACCTATTACTCTTATTATTATCAACCTAACTCATATTATTAGCCATATTATGCTTAAATGATCGATAGATCGATAATTACTATACTTATTACACTTGCTATTATCAATCTAAGTTATATTATTAGCCATATTATGCTTATATAATCGATAGAACGACAATTACTATACCTATTACTCTTATTATTATCAACCTAACTCATATTATTAGCCATATTATGCTTATATGATCGATAGAACGACAATTACTATACTTATTATTCCTATTATTATCAATCTAACTCGTATTATTAGCCATATTATGATTAAATGATCGATAGAACGACAATTACTTTACTTATTACTCTTATTATTATCAATCTAACTCATATTATTAGCCATATTATGCTTATATGATCGACAGAACGACCATTACTATACTTATTACACTCACTGTTATCAATCTAACTCATATTATTAACCACATTATGCACATTTGCTCGATAGAACGACAATCACTATACTTATTACACTTATTATTATGAATTTAACTCATATTATTAACCATATTATGTAGATATGATCGATAGAACTACAATTACTATACTCATTACTCTTATTATCAATCTAACTCATATTATTAGCCATATAATGCTTCAATGATCGATAGAACGACAATTACTATACTTATTACTCTTATTATTATCAATCTAACTCATATTATTAGCCATATTATGCTTCTATGATCGATAGAACGAGAATTACTATACTCACTACTCTTAGTATTATCAATCTAACTCATATTATTAGCCATATTATGCTTATATTATCGATAGAACGGCAATTACTATACTTATTACTGTTATTATTATCAATCTAACTCATATTATAAGCCATATTTTGCTTAAATGATCGATAGAACTACAATTACTATACTCACTACTCTTAGTATTATCAATCTAACTCATATTATTAGCCATATCATGCTTATATTATCGATAGAACGACAATTACTAGACTTATTACTGTTATTGTTATCAATCTAACTCATATTATTAGCCATATTATGCTTAAATGATCGATAGGACGACAATTACTATACTTATTACTCTTATTATTATCAATCTAACTCATATTATTAGCCATATTATGCTTATATGATCGATAGAACGACAATTACTATACTTATTACACTCACTATTATCAATCTAACTCATATTATTAACCATATTATGTAGATATGATCGATAGAACTACAATTACTATACTCATTACTCTTATTATCAATCTAACTCATATTATTAGCCATATAATGCTTCAATGATCGATAGAACGACAATTACTATTCTTATTACTCTTATTATTATCAATCTAACTCATATTATTAGCCATATTATGCTTCTATGATCGATAGAACGAGAATTACTATACTCACTACTCTTAGTATTATCGATCTAACTCATATTATTAGCCATATCATGCTTATATTATCGATAGAACGACAATTACTAGACTTATTACTGTTATTGTTATCAATCTAACTCATATTATTAGCCATATTATGCTTAAATGATCGATAGAACGATAATTGCTATACTTATTACTCTTATTATTATCAATCTAACACATATTATTAGCCATATTATGCTTATATGATCGATAGAACGACAATTACTATACTTATTACACTCACAATTATCAATCTAACTCATATTATTAACCATATTATGCAGATATGATCGATAGCGCGACATTTACTATACCTATTACTCTTATTATTATCAACCTAACTCATATTATTAGCCATATTATGCTTAAATTATCGATAGAACGATAATTACTATACTTATTACACTTGCTATTATCAATCTAAGTTATATTATTAGCCATATTATGCTTATATAATCGATAGAACGACAATTACTATACCTATTACTCTTATTATTATCAACCTAACTCATATTATTAGCCATATTATGCTTATATGATCGATAGAACGACAATTACAATACTTATTATTCTTATTATTATCAATCTAACTCGTATTATTAGCCATATTATGCTTAAATGATCGATGGAACGACAATTACTATACTTATTACTCTTATTATTATCAATCTAACTCATACTATTAGCCATATTATGCTTATATGATCGATAGAACGACAATTACTATACTTATTACACTCACTATTATCAATCTAACTCATATTATTAACCATATTATGCAGATATGATCGATAGCACGACATTTACTATACCTATTACTCTTATTATTATCAGATTAACTCATATTATTAGCCATATTATGCTTATATGATCGACAGAACGACAACTACTATATTTATTACACTCACTGTTATCAATCTAACTCATATTATTAACCATATTATGCAAATTTGATCGATAGAACGACAATCACTATACATATTACTCTTATTATTATCAACCTAACTCATATTATTAACAATATTATGCTTATAATATCGATAGAACGACAATCACTATACTTATTACTCTTATTATTATCAACCTAACTCATATTATTAGCCATATTATGCTTAAATGATCGATAGATCGATAATTACTATACTTATTACACTTGCTATTATCAATCTAAGTTATATTATTAGCCATATTATGCTTATATAATCGATAGAACGACAATTACTATACCTATTACTCTTATTATTATCAACCTAACTCATATTATTAGCCATATTATGCTTATATGATCGATAGAACGACAATTACTATACTTATTATTCCTATTATTATCAATCTAACTCGTATTATTAGCCATATTATGATTAAATGATCGATAGAACGACAATTACTATACTTATTACTCTTATTATTATCAATCTAACTCATATTATTAGCCATATTATGCTTATATGATCGACAGAACGACCATTACTATACTTATTACACTCACTGTTATCAATCTAACTCATATTATTAACCACATTATGCACATTTGCTCGATAGAACGACAATCACTATACTTATTACACTTATTATTATGAATTTAACTCATATTATTAACCATATTATGTAGATATGATCGATAGAACTACAATTACTATACTCATTACTCTTATTATCAATCTAACTCATATTATTAGCCATATAATGCTTCAATGATCGATAGAACGACAATTACTATTCTTATTACTCTTATTATTATCAATCTAACTCATATTATTAGCCATATTATGCTTCTATGATCGATAGAACGAGAATTACTATACTCACTACTCTTAGTATTATCGATCTAACTCATATTATTAGCCATATCATGCTTATATTATCGATAGAACGACAATTACTAGACTTATTACTGTTATTGTTATCAATCTAACTCATATTATTAGCCATATTATGCTTAAATGATCGATAGAACGATAATTGCTATACTTATTACTCTTATTATTATCAATCTAACACATATTATTAGCCATATTATGCTTATATGATCGATAGAACGACAATTACTATACTTATTACTCTTATTATTATAAATATAACTCATATTATTAGCCATATTATGCTTATATGATCGATAAAACCACAATTGCTATACACATTACTCTTACTATTATCAATCTAACTCATATTATTAACCATATTATGCAGATATGATCGATAGCACGACATTTACTACACTTACTACTCTTATTATTATCAATCTAACTCATATTATTAGCCATATTATGCTTATAATATCGATAGAACGACAATTACTATACTTATTACTCTTATTATTATAAATATAACTCATATTATTAGCCATATTATGCTTATATGATCGATAGAACGACAATTACTATACACATTACTCTTACTATTATCAATCTAACTCATATTATTAACCATATTATGCAGATATGATCGATAGCACGACATTTACTATACTTATTACACTTGCTATTATCAATCTAACTCATATTATTAACCATATTATGCAAATTTGATCGATAGAACGATAATCACTATACTTATTACTCTTATTATTATCAACCTAACTCATATTATTAGCCATATTATGCTTAAATGATCGATAGAACGACAATTACTATACTTATTACTCGTATTATTATCAATCTAACTCATATTATTAGCCATATTATGCTTATAATACCGATAGAACGACAATTACTATACTTATTACTGTTATTATTATCAATCTAACTGATATTATTAGCCATATTATGCTTAAATGATCGATAGAACTACAATTACTATACTCATTACTCTTATTATTATCAATCTAACTCATATTATTAGCCATATTATGCTTAAATGATCGATAGGACGATAATTACTATACCTATTACTCTTATTATTATCAGCCTAACTCATATTATTAGCCATATTATGCTTATATGATCGACAGAACGACAACTACTATATTTATTACACTCACTGTTATCAATCTAACTCATATTATTAACCATATTATGCAAATTTGATTGATAGAACGACAATCACTATACATATTATTCTTATTATTATAAACCTAACTCATATTATTAGCCATATTATGCTTAAATGATCGATAGAACGACAATTACTATTCTTATTACTCGTATTATTATCAATCTAACTCATATTATTAACAATATTATGCTTATATGATCGATAGAACGACAATTACTATACTCATCACTCTTATTATTATCAATCTAACTCATATTATTAGACATATTATGGTTATATGAGCAATAGCACGACAATTACTATACTCATTACTCTTATTATTATCAATCCAACTCATTTTATTACCCATATTATGCTTATATGAACGATAGAACGACAATTACTATACTCACTACTCTTAGTATTATCAATCTAACTCATATTATTAGCCATATTATGCTTATATTATTGATAGAACGACAATTACTATACTTATTACTCTTATTATTATGAATCTAACTCATATTATTAACCATATTATGCACATATTATCTATAGAACTACAATTACTATACTCGTTACTCTTATTATTATCAATCTAACTCATATTATTAGCCATATTATGCTTATATGATCGATAGAACGACAATAACTATACTCATTACTCTTATTATTATCAACCTAACTCATATTATTAGCCATATTATGCTTATATGATCGATAGAACGACGATTACTATACTTATTATTCTTATTATTATCAATGTAACTCGCATTATTAGCCATATTATGCTTAAATGATCGATAGAACGATAATTGCTATACTTATTACTCTTATTATTATCAATCTATCACATATTATTAGCCATATTATGCTTATATGATCGATAGAACGACAATTACTATACTTATTACACTCACAATTATCAATCTAACTCATATTATTAACCATATTATGCAGATATGATCGATAGCGCGACATTTACTATACCTATTACTCTTATTATTATCAACCTAACTCATATTATTAGCCATATTATGCTTATATTATCGATAGAACGACAATTACTATACTTATTACTGTTATTATTATCAATCTAACTCATATTATAAGCCATATTATGCTTAAATGATCGATAGAACTACAATTACTATACTCACTACTCTTAGTATTATCAATCTAACTCATATTATTAGCCATATCATGCTTATATTATCGATAGAACGACAATTACTAGACTTATTACTGTTATTGTTATCAATCTAACTTATATTATTAGCCATATTATGCTTAAATGATCGATAGGACGATAATTACTATACTTATTACTCTTATTATTATCAATCTAACTCATATTATTATCCATATTATGCTTATATGATCGATAGAACGACAATTACTATACTTATTACACTCACTGTTATCAATCTAACTCATATTATTAACCATATTATGCAGATATGATCGATAGCACGACATTTACTATACCTATTACTCTTATTATTATCAGCCTAACTCATATTATTAGCCATATTATGCTTATATGATCGACAGAACGACAACTACTATATTTATTACACTCACTGTTATCAATCTAACTCATATTATTAACCATATTATGCAAATTTGATCGATAGAACGACAATCACTATACATATTATTCTTATTATTATAAACCTAACTCATATTATTAGCCATATTATGCTTAAATGATCGATAGAACGACAATTACTATTCTTATTACTCGTATTATTATCAATCTAACTCATATTATTAACAATATTATGCTTATATGATCGATAGAACGACAATTACTATACTCATCACTCTTATTATTATCAATCTAACTCATATTATTAGACATATTATGGTTATATGAGCAATAGCACGACAATTACTATACTCATTACTCTTATTATTATCAATCCAACTCATTTTATTACCCATATTATGCTTATATGAACGATAGAACGACAATTACTATACTCACTACTCTTAGTATTATCAATCTAACTCATATTATTAGCCATATTATGCTTATATTATTGATAGAACGACAATTACTATACTTATTACTCTTATTATTATGAATCTAACTCATATTATTAACCATATTATGCACATATGATCTATAGAACTACAATTGCTATACTCGTTACTCTTATTATTATCAATCTAACTCATATTATTAGCCATATTATGCTTATATGATCGATAGAACGACAATAACTATACTCATTACTCTTATTATTATCAACCTAACTCATATTATTAGCCATATTATGCTTATATGATCGATAGAACGACGATTACTATACTTATTATTCTTATTATTATCAATGTAACTCGCATTATTAGCCATATTATGCTTAAATGATCGATAGAACGATAATTGCTATACTTATTACTCTTATTATTATCAATCTATCACATATTATTAGCCATATTATGCTTATATGATCGATAGAACGACAATTACTATACTTATTACACTCACAATTATCAATCTAACTCATATTATTAACCATATTATGCAGATATGATCGATAGCGCGACATTTACTATACCTATTACTCTTATTATTATCAACCTAACTCATATTATTAGCCATATTATGCTTAAATGATCGATAGAACGATAATTACTATACTTATTACACTTGCTATTATCAATCTAAGTTATATTATTAGCCATATTATGCTTATATAATCGATAGAACGACAATTACTATACCTATTACTCTTATTATTATCAACCTAACTCATATTATTAGCCATATTATGCTTATATGATCGATAGAACGACAATTACAATACTTATTATTCTTATTATTATCAATCTAACTCGTATTATTAGCCATATTATGCTTAAATGATCGATGGAACGACAATTACTATACTTATTACTCTTATTATTATCAATCTAACTCATACTATTAGCCATATTATGCTTATATGATCGATAGAACGACAATTACTATACTTATTACTCTTATTGTTATCAATCTAACTCATATTATTAGCCATATTATGCTTATATGATCGACAGAACGAGAATTACTATACTCACTACTCCTAGTATTATTAATCTAACTCATATTATTAGCCATATTATGCTTATATTATCGATAGACCGACAATTACTATACTTATTACTCTTATTATTATAAATATAACTCATATTATTAGCCATATTATGCTTATATGATCGATAAAACGACAATTGCTATACACATTACTCTTACTATTATCAATCTAACTCATATTATTAACCATATTATGCAGATATGATCGATAGCACGACATTTACTACACTTACTACTCTTATTATTATCAATCTAACTCATATTATTAGCCATATTATGCTTATAATATCGATAGAACGACAATTACTATACTTATTACTCTTATTATTATAAATATAACTCATATTATTAGCCATATTATGCCTATATGATCGATAGAACGACAATTACTATACACATTACTCTTACTATTATCAATCTAACTCATATTATTAACCATATTATGCAGATATGATCGATAGCACGACATTTACTATACTTATTACACTTGCTATTATCAATCTAACTCATATTATTAACCATATTATGCAAATTTGATCGATAGAACGATAATCACTATACTTATTACTCTTATTATTATCAACCTAACTCATATTATTAGCCATATTATGCTTAAATGATCGATAGAACGACAATTACTATACTTATTACTCGTATTATTATTAATCTAACTCATATTATTAGCCATATTATGCTTATAATACCGATAGAACGACAATTACTATACTTATTACTGTTATTATTATCAATCTAACTCATATTATTAGCCATATTATGCTTAAATGATCGATAGAACTACAATTACTATACTCATTACTCTTATTATTATCAATCTAACTCATATTATTAGCCATATTATGCTTATATGATCGATAGAATGAGAATTACTATACTCACTACTCTTAGTATTATCAATCTAACTCATATTATTAGCCATATTATGCTTATATTATCGATAGAACGACAATTACTATACTTATTACTGTTATTATTATCAATCTAACTCATATTATAAGCCATATTATGCTTAAATGATCGATAGAACTACAATTACTATACTCACTACTCTTAGTATTATCAATCTAACTCATATTATTAGCCATATCATGCTTATATTATCGATAGAACGACAATTACTAGACTTATTACTGTTATTGTTATCAATCTAACTTATATTATTAGCCATATTATGCTTAAATGATCGATAGGACGATAATTACTATACTTATTACTCTTAGTATTATCAATCTAACTCATATTATTATCCATATTATGCTTATATGTTCGATAGAACAACAATTACTATTCTTATTACACTCACTATTATCAATCTAACTCATATTATTAACCATATTATGCAGATATGATCGATAGCACGACATTTACTATACCTATTACTCTTATTATTATCAGCCTAACTCATATTATTAGCCATATTATGCTTATATGATCGACAGAACGACAACTACTATATTTATTACACTCACTGTTATCAATCTAACTCATATTATTAACCATATTATGCAAATTTGATCGATAGAACGACAATCACTATACATATTACTCTTATTATTATAAACCTAACTCATATTATTAGCCATATTATGCTTAAATGATCGATAGAACGACAATTACTATTCTTATTACTCGTATTATTATCAATCTAACTCATATTATTAACAATATTATGCTTATATGATCGATAGAACGACAATTACTATACTCATCACTCTTATTATTATCAATCTAACTCATATTATTAGACATATTATGGTTATATGAGCAATAGCACGACAATTACTATACTCATTACTCTTATTATTATCAATCCAACTCATTTTATTACCCATATTATGCTTATATGAACGATAGAACGACAATTACTATACTCACTACTCTTAGTATTATCAATCTAACTCGTATTATTAGCCATATTATGCTTATATTATTGATAGAACGACAATTACTATACTTATTACTCTTATTATTATGAATCTAACTCATATTATTAACCATATTATGCACATATGATCTATAGAACTACAATTACTATACTCGTTACTCTTATTATTATCAATCTAACTCATATTATTAGCCATATTATGCTTATATGATCGATAGAACGACAATAACTATACTCATTACTCTTATTATTATCAACCTAACTCATATTATTAGCCATATTATGCTTATATGATCGATAGAACGACGATTACTATACTTATTACACTCACTATTATCAATCTAACTCATATTATTAACCATATTATGCAGATATGATCGATAGAACTACAATTACTATACTTATTACTCTTATCATTATCGATCTAACTCATATTATTAACCATATTATGCAGATATGATCGATAGCAAGACATTTACTATCATTATTACTCTTATTATTATCAACCTAACTCATATTATTAGCCATATTATGCTTATATGATCGATAGAACGACAATTACTACACTTATTACTCTTATTATTATCAATCTAACTCATATTATTAGCCATATTATGCAGATATGATCGATAGCACGACATTTACTATACTTATTACTCTTATTATTATCAAACTAACTCATATTATTAACCATATTATGCAAATTTGATCGATAGAACGACAGTCACTATACTTATTACTCTTATTATTATCAACCTAACTTATATTATTAGCCATATTATGCTTATATGATCGACAGAACGACAACTACTATACTTATTACTCTTATTATTATGAATGTAACTCATATTATTAACCATATTATGCAGATATGATCGATAGAGCGACAATTACTATACTTGCTATTCTTGTTATTATCAGCCTAAGTTTTATTACTAGTCATATTACGTTTCCATGGTCGATAGAACGATAATTACTATACTTATTATTCTTGTTATTATCAATCTAACTCATATTATTAGCCACATGATGCTTATATGATCGACAGAACGACAACTACTATACTTATTACACTCACTATTATCAATCTAACTCATATTATTAACCATATTATGCAGAAATGATCGATAGCACGACATTTACTATACCTATTACTCTTCTTATTGTCAGCCTAACTCATATTATTAGCCATTTTATGCTTATATGATCGACAGAACGACAACTACTATACTTATTACACTCACTGTTATCAATCTAACTCATATTATTAACCATATTATGCAAATTTGATCGATAGAACGACAATCACTATACTTATTACTCTTATTATTATCAACCTAACTCATATTATTAGCCATATTATGCTTAAATGATCGATAGAACGATAATTACTATACTTATTACACTTGCTATTATCAATCTAAGTTATATTATTAGCCATATTATGCTTATATAACCGATAGAACGACAATTACTATACCTATTACTCTTATTATTATCAACCTAACTCATATTATTAGCCATATTATGCTTATATGATCGAAAGAACGACAATTACAATACTTATTATTCTTATTATTATCAATCTAACTCGTATTATTAGCCATATTATGCTTAAATGATCGATGGAACGACAATTACTATACATATTACTCTTATTATTATCAATCTGACTCATACTATTAGCCATATTATGCTTATATGATCGATAGAACGACAATTACTATACTTATTACTCTTATTGTTATCAATCTAACTCATATTATTAGCCATATTATGCTTATATGATCGATAGAACGAGAATTACTATACTCACTACTCCTAGTATTATTAATCTAACTCATATTATTAGCCATATTATGCTTATATTATCGATAGACCGTCAATTACTATACTTATTACTGTTATTATTATCAATCTAACTCATATTGTTAGCCATATTACGCTTATATGATCGATAGAATGACAATTACTATACTTATTACTCTTACTATTATCAATCTAACTCATATTATTAACCATATTATGCTTATATGATCGATAGAACGACAATTACTATTCTTATTACTCTTATTATTATAAATATAACTCATATTATTAGCCATATTATGCTTCTATGATCGATAGAACGACAATTGCTATACACATTACTCTTACTATTATCAATCTAACTCATATTATTAACCATATTATGCAGATATGATCGATAGCACGACATTTACTACACTTAGTACTCTTATTATAATCAATCTAACTCATATTATTAGCCATATTATGCTTATAATATCGAAAGAACGACAATTACTATACTTATTACTCTTATTATTATAAATATTACTCATATTATTAGCCATATTATGCTTATATGATCGATAGAACGACAATTACTATACACATTACTCTTACTATTATCAATCTAACTCATATTATTAACCATATTATGCAGATATGATCGATAGCACGACATTTACTCTACTTATTACACTTGCCATTATCAATCTAACTCATATTATTAACCATATTATGCAGATATGATCGATAGCACGACATTTACTATACCCATTACTCTTATTATTATCAGCCTAACTCATATTATTAGCCATATTAAGCTTATATGATCGACAGAGCGACAACTACTATATTTATTACACTCACTGTTATCAATCTAACTCATATTATTAACCATATTATGCAAATTTGATCGATAGAACGACAATCACTATACTTATTACTCTTATTATTATCAACCTAACTCATATTATAAGCCATATTATGCTTAAATGATCCATAGAACGACAATTACTATACTTATTACTCGTATTATTATCAATCTAACTCATATTATTAGCCATATTATGCTTATAATACCGATAGAACGACAATTACTATACCTATTACTCTTATTATTATCAGCCTAACTCATATTATTAGCCATATTATGCTTATATGATCGACAGAACGACAACTACTATATTTATTACACTCACTGTTATCAATCTAACTCATATTATTAACCATATTATGCAAATTTGATCGATAGAACGACAATCACTATACATATTACTCTTATTATTATAAACCTAACTCATATTATTAGCCATATTATGCTTAAATGATCGATAGAACGACAATTACTATTCTTATTACTCGTATTATTATCAATCTAACTCATATTATTAACAATATTATGCTTATATGATCGATAGAACGACAATTACTATACCCATCACTCTTATTATTATCAATCTAACTCATATTATTAGACATATTATGGTTATATGAGCAATAGCACGACAATTACTATACTCATTACTCTTATTATTATCAATCCAACTCATTTTATTACCCATATTATGCTTATATGAACGATAGAACGACAATTACTATACTCACTACTCTTAGTATTATCAATCTAACTCATATTATTAGCCATATTATGCTTATATTATTGATAGAACGACAATTACTATACTTATTACTCTTATTATTATGAATCTAACTCATATTATTAACCATATTATGCACATATGATCTATAGAACTACAATTACTATACTCGTTACTCTTATTATTATCAATCTAACTCATATTATTAGCCATATTATGCTTATATGATCGATAGAACGACAATAACTAAACTCATTACTCTTATTATTATCAACCTAACTCATATTATTAGCCATATTATGCTTATATGATCGATAGAACGACGATTACTATACTTATTATTCTTATTAATATCAATGTAACTCGTATTATTAGCCATATTATGCTTAAATGATCGATAGAACGATAATTGCTATACTTATTACTCTTATTATTATCAATCTATCACATATTATTAGCCATATTATGCTTATATGATCGATAGAACGACAATTACTATACTTATTACACTCACAATTATCAATCTAACTCATATTATTAACCATATTATGCAGATATGATCGATAGCGCGACATTTACTATACCTATTACTCTTATTATTATCAACCTAACTCATATTATTAGCCATATTATGCTTAAATGATCGATAGAACGATAATTACTATACTTATTACACTTGCTATTATCAATCTAAGTTATATTATTAGCCATATTATGCTTATATAATCGATAGAACGACAATTACTATACCTATTACTCTTATTATTATCAACCTAACTCATATTATTAGCCATATTATGCTTATATGATCGATAGAACGACAATTACTATACACATTACTCTTACTATTATCAATCTAACTCATATTATTAACCATATTATGCAGATATGATCGATAGCACGACATTTACTATACTTATTACACTTGCTATTATCAATCTAACTCATATTATTAACCATATTATGCAAATTTGATCGATAGAACGATAATCACTATACTTATTACTCTTATTATTATCAACCTAACTCATATTATTAGCCATATTATGCTTAAATGATCGATAGAACGACAATTACTATACTTATTACTCGTATTATTATCAATCTAACTCATATTATTAGCCATATTATGCTTATAATACCGATAGAACGACAATTACTATACTTATTACTGTTATTATTATCAATCTAACTCATATTATTAGCCATATTATGCTTAAATGATCGATAGAACTACAATTACTATACTCATTACTCTTATTATTATCAATCTGTCTCATATTATTAGCCATATTATGCTTATATGATCGATAGAATGAGAATTACTATACTCACTACTCTTAGTATTATCAATCTAACTCATATTATTAGCCATATTATGCTTAAATGATCGATAGGACGATAATTACTATACTTATTACTCTTATTATTATCAATCTAACTCATATTATTATCCATATTATGCTTATATGATCGATAGAACGACAATTACTATACTTATTACACTCACTATTATCAATCTAACTCATATTATTAACCATATTATGCAGATATGATCGATAGCACGACATTTACTATACCTATTACTCTTATTATTATCAGCCTAACTCATATTATTAGCCATATTATGCTTATATGATCGACAGAACGACAACTACTATATTTATTACACTCACTGTTATCAATCTAACTCATATTATTAACCATATTATGCAAATTTGATCGATAGAACGACAATCACTATACATATTACTCTTATTATTATAAACCTAACTCATATTATTAGCCATATTATGCTTAAATGATCGATAGAACGACAATTACTATTCTTATTACTCGTATTATTATCAATCTAACTCATATTATTAACAATATTATGCTTATATGATCGATAGAACGACAATTACTATACTCATCACTCTTATTATTATCAATCTAACTCATATTATTAGACATATTATGGTTATATGAGCAATAGCACGACAATTACTATACTCATTACTCTTATTATTATCAATCCAACTCATTTTATTACCCATATTATGCTTATATGAACGATAGAACGACAATTACTATACTCACTACTCTTAGTATTATCAATCTAACTCGTATTATTAGCCATATTATGCTTATATTATTGATAGAACGACAATTACTATACTTATTACTCTTATTATTATGAATCTAACTCATATTATTAACCATATTATGCACATATGATCTATAGAACTACAATTACTATACTCGTTACTCTTATTATTATCAATCTAACTCATATTATTAGCCATATTATGCTTATATGATCGATAGAACGACAATAACTATACTCATTACTCTTATTATTATCAACCTAACTCATATTATTAGCCATATTATGCTTATATGATCGATAGAACGACAATTACTACACTTATTACTCTTATTATTATCAATCTAACTCATATTATTAGCCATATTATGCAGATATGATCGATAGCACGACATTTACTATACTTATTACTCTTATTATTATCAAACTAACTCATATTATTAACCATATTATGCAAATTTGATCGATAGAACGACAGTCACTATACTTATTACTCTTATTATTATCAACCTAACTTATATTATTAGCCATATTATGCTTATATGATCGACAGAACGACAACTACTATACTTATTACTCTTATTATTATGAATCTAACTCATATTATTAACCATATTATGCAGATATGATCGATAGAGCGACAATTACTATACTTGCTATTCTTGTTATTATCAGCCTAAGTTTTATTACTAGTCATATTACGTTTCCATGGTCGATAGAACGATAATTACTATACTTATTATTCTTGTTATTATCAATCTAACTCATATTATTAGCCACATGATGCTTATATGATCGACAGAACGACAACTACTATACTTATTACACTCACTATTATCAATCTAACTCATATTATTAACCATATTATGCAGAAATGATCGATAGCACGACATTTACTATACCTATTACTCTTATTATTGTCAGCCTAACTCATATTATTAGCCATATTATGCTTATATGATCGACAGAACGACAACTACTATACTTATTACACTCACTGTTATCAATCTAACTCATATTATTAACCATATTATGCAAATTTGATCGATAGAACGACAATCACTATACTTATTACTCTTATTATTATCAACCTAACTCATATTATTAGCCATATTATGCTTAAATGATCGATAGAACGATAATTACTATACTTATTACACTTGCTATTATCAATCTAAGTTATATTATTAGCCATATTATGCTTATATAATCGATAGAACGACAATTACTATACCTATTACTCTTATTATTATCAACCTAACTCATATTATTAGCCATATTATGCTTATATGATCGATAGAACGACAATTACAATACTTATTATTCTTATTATTATCAATCTAACTCGTATTATTAGCCATATTATGCTTAAATGATCGATGGAACGACAATTACTATACTTATTACTCTTATTATTATCAATCTAACTCATACTATTAGCCATATTATGCTTATATGATCGATAGAACGACAATTACTATACTTATTACTCTTATTGTTATCAATCTAACTCATATTATTAGCCATATTATGCTTATATGATCGATAGAACGAGAATTACTATACTCACTACTCCTAGTATTATTAATCTAACTCATATTATTAGCCATATTATGCTTATATTATCGATAGACCGACAATTACTATACTTATTACTGTTATTATTATCAATCTAACTCATATTGTTAGCCATATTACGCTTATATGATCGATAGAATGACAATTACTATACTTATTACTCTTACTATTATCAATCTAACTCATATTATTAACAATATTATGCTTATATGATCGATAGAACGACAATTACTATTCTTATTTCTCTTATTATTATAAATATAACTCATATTATTAGCCATATTATGCTTATATGATCGATAGAACGACAATTGCTATACACATTACTCTTACTATTATCAATCTAACTCATATTATTAACCATATTATGCAGATATGATCGATAGCACGACATTTACTACACTTAGTACTCTTATTATAATCAATCTAACTCATATTATTAGCCATATTATGCTTATAATATCGATAGAACGACAATTACTATACTTATTACTCTTATTATTATAAATATTACTCATATTAGTAGCCATATTATGCTTATATGATCGATAGAACGACAATTACTATACACATTACTCTTACTATTATCAATCTAACTCATATTATTAACCATATTATGCAGATATGATCGATAGCACGACATTTACTATACTTATTACACTTGCCATTATCAATCTAACTCATATTATTAACCATATTATGCAGATATGATCGATAGCACGACATTTACTATACCCATTACTCTTATTATTATCAGCCTAACTCATATTATTAGCCATATTATGCTTATATGATCGACAGAGCGACAACTACTATATTTATTACACTCACTGTTATCAATCTAACTCATATTATTAACCATATTATGCAAATTTGATCGATAGAACGACAGTCACTATACTTATTACTCTTATTATTATCAACCTAACTTATATTATTAGCCATATTATGCTTATATGATCGACAGAACGACAACTACTATACTTATTACTCTTATTATTATGAATCTAACTCATATTATTAACCATATTATGCAGATATGATCGATAGAGCGACAATTACTATACTTGCTATTCTTGTTATTATCAGCCTAAGTTTTATTACTAGTCATATTACGTTTCCATGGTCGATAGAACGATAATTACTATACTTATTATTCTTGTTATTATCAATCTAACTCATATTATTAGCCACATGAAGCTTATATGATCGACAGAACGACAACTACTATACTTATTACACTCCCTATTATCAATCTAACTCATATTATTAACCATATTATGCAGAAATGATCGATAGCACGACATTTACTATACCTATTACTCTTGTTATTGTCAGCCTAACTCATATTATTAGCCATATTATGCTTATATGATCGACAGAACGACAACTACTATACTTATTACACTCACTGTTATCAATCTAACTCATATTATTAACCATATTATGCAAATTTGATCGATAGAACGACAATCACTATACTTATTACTCTTATCATTATCAACCTAACTCATATTATTAGCCATATTATGCTTAAATGATCGATAGAACGATAATTACTATACTTATTACACTTGCTATTATCAATCTAAGTTATATTATTAGCCATATTATGCTTATATAATCGATAGAACGACAATTACTATACCTATTACTCTTATTATTATCAACCTAACTCATATTATTAGCCATATTATGCTTATATGATCGATAGAACGACAATTACAATACTTATTATTCTTATTATTATCAATCTAACTCGTATTATTAGCCATATTATGCTTAAATGATCGATGGAACGACAATTACTATACTTATTACTCTTATTATTATCAATCTAACTCATACTATTAGCCATATTATGCTTATATGATCGATAGAACGACAATTACTATAGTTATTACTCTTATTGTTATCAATCTAACTCATATTATTAGCCATATTATGCTTATATGATCGATAGAACGAGAATTACTATACTCACTACTCCTAGTATTATTAATCTAACTCATATTATTAGCCATATTATGCTTATATTATCGATAGACCGAGAATTACTATACTTATTACTGTTATTATTATCAATCTAACTCATATTGTTAGCCATATTACGCTTATATGATCGATAGAATGACAATTACTATACTTATTACTCTTACTATTATCAATCTAACTCATATTATTAGCCATATTATGCTTATAATATCGATAGAACGACAATTACTATACTTATTACTCTTATTATTATAAATATAACTCATATTATTAGCCATATTATGCTTATATGATCGATAGAACGACAATTACTATACACATTACTCTTACTATTATCAATCTAACTCATATTATTAACCATATTATGCAGATATGATCGATAGCACGACATTTACTATACTTATTACACTTGCTATTATCAATCTAACTCATATTATTAACCATATTATGCAAATTTGATCGATAGAACGATAATCACTATACTTATTACTCTTATTATTATCAACCTAACTCATATTATTAGCCATATTATGCTTAAATGATCGATAGAACGACAGTTACTATACTTATTACTCGTATTATTATCAATCTAACTCATATTATTAGCCATATTATGCTTATAATACCGATAGAACGACAATTACTATACTTATTACTGTTATTATTATCAATCTAACTCATATTATTAGCCATATTATGCTTAAATGATCGATAGAACTACAATTACTATACTCATTACTCTTATTATTATCAATCTAACTCATATTATTAGCCATATTATGCTTATATGATCGATAGAATGAGAATTACTATACTCACTACTCTTAGTATTATCAATCTAACTCATATTATTAGCCATATTATGCTTATATTATCGATAGAACGACAATTACTATACTTATTACTGTTATTATTATCAATCTAACTCATATTATAAGCCATATTATGCTTAAATGATCGATAGAACTACAATTACTATACTCACTACTCTTAGTATTATCAATCTAACTCATATTATTAGCCATATCATGCTTATATTATCGATAGAACGACAATTACTAGACTTATTACTGTTATTGTTATCAATCTAACTTATATTATTAGCCATATTATGCAGAAATGATCGATAGCACGACATTTACTATACCTATTACTCTTATTATTGTCAGCCTAACTCATATTATTAGCCATATTATGCTTATATGATCGACAGAACGACAAC
>NW_027474044.1:0-20882 GCF_050947335.1 Megachile rotundata | reverse complement strand
ATCGATCATATAAGCATAATATGGCTAATAATATGAGTTAGATTGATAATAGTAAGAGTAATAAGTATAGTAATTGTCATTCTATCGATCATATAACCATAATATGGCTAATAATATGGGTTAGATTGATAATAATAAGAGTAATAAGTATAGTAATTGTCGTCCTATCGATCATATCCACATAATATGGCCAATAATATGAGTTAGATTGATAATAATAAGAGTAGCAAGTTTAGTAATTGTCGTTCCTTTAATAATATAAGCATAATATGGCTAATAATATGAGTTAGATTGATAATAATAAGAGTAACAACTATAGTAATTGTCGTTCTATCGATCATATAAGCATAATATGGCTAATAATATGAGTTAGATTGATAATAATGAGAGTAACAAGTATAGTAATTGTCGTTCAATCGGTCATATAATCATAATATGGCTAATAATATAAGTTAGATTGATAATAATAAGAGTAATAAGTATAGTAATTGTCGTTCTATCGATCATATCCACATAATATGGCCAATAATATGAGTTAGATTGATAATAATAAGAGTAATAAGTATAGTAATTGTCGTTCTATCGATCATATAAGGATAATATGGCTAATAATATGAGTTAGATTGATAATAATAAGAGTAACAAGTATAGCAATTGTCGTTCTATCGATAATATAAGCATAATATGGTTAATAATATGAGTTAGATTGATAATAATAAGAGTAATAAGTATAGTAATTGTCGTTCTACCGATCATATAAGCATAATATGGCTAATAATATGAGTTAGATTGATAATAGTAAGAGTAATAAGTATAGTAATTGTCGTTCTATCTATCATATCTGCATAATATGGTTAATAATATGAGTTAGATTGATAATAATAAGAGTAACGAGTATAGTAATTGTCGTCCTATCGATCATATCCACATAATATGGCCAATAATATGAGTTAGATTGATAATAATTAGAGTAATAAGTATAGTAATTGCCGTTCTATCGATCATATAAGCATAATATGGCAGATATTATGAGTAAGATTGATAATAATAAGAGTAACAAGTATAGTAATTGTCGTTCTATCGATAATATAATCATAATATGGCTAATAATATGAGTTAGAATGATAATAATAAGAGTAATAAGTATAGTAATTGTCGTTCTATCTATCATATCTGCATAATATGGTTAATAATATGAGTTAGATTGATAATAATAAGAGTAATAAGTATAGTAATTGTCGTTCTATCGATCATATAAGCATAATATGGCTAATAATATGAGTTAGATTAATAATAATAAGAGTAATAAGTATAGTAATTGTCGTTCTATCGATCATATAAGCATAATATGGCTAATAATATGAGTTAGATTGATAATAACAAGAGTAACAAGTGTAGTAGTTGTCGTGCTATCGATAATATAAGCATAATATGGCCAATAATATGAGTTAGATTGATTATAATAAGAGTAATGAGTATAGTAATCGTCGTCCTATCGATCACATCCACATAATATGGCCAATAATATGAGTTCGATTGATAATAATAAGAGAAACAAGTATAGTAATTGTCGTTCTATCGATAACATAAGCATAATATGGCTAATAATATGAGTTAGATTGATAATAATAAGAGTAACAAGTATAGTAATTGTCGTTCAATCGATCATATAAGCATAATATGGCTAATAATATGAGTTAGATTGATAATAATAAGAGTAATAAGTATAGTAATTGTCGTTCTATCGATCATATAAGCATAATATAGCTAATAATATGAGTTAGATTAATAATAATAAGAGTGACAAGTATAGTAATTGTCGTTCTATCGATAATATAAGCATAATATGGCTTATAATATGAGTTAGATTGATAATACTAAGAGTAATAAGTATAGTAATTGTCGTTCTATCGATCATATAAGCATAATATGGCTAATAATGTGAGTTAGATTGATAATAACAAGAGTAATAAGTATAGTAATTGTCGTTCTATCGGTCATATAAGCATAATATGGCTAATAATATGAGTTAGATTGATAATAATAAGAGTAACAAGTGTAGTAATTGTCGTTCTATCGATAATATAAGCATAATATGGCTAATAATATGAGTTAGATTGATAATAGTAAGTGTAATAAGTATAGTAATTGTCGTTCTCTCGATCATATAAGCATAATATGGCTAATAGTATGAGTTAGATTGATAACAATAAGAGTAATAAGTATAGTAATTGTCGTTCTATCGATCATATAAGCATAATATAGCTAATAATATGAGTTAGATTAATAATAATAAGAGTAACAAGTATAGTAATTGTCGTTCTATCGATAATATAAGCATAATATGGCTAATAATATGAGTTAGATTGGTAATAATAAGAGTAATAAGTACTGTAATCCTCGTTCAATCGATCATATAAGTATAATATTGCTAATAATATGAGTTAGATTAATAATAATAAGAGTAACAAGTATAGCAATTGTCGTTCTATCGAAGATATAGGCATAATATGGTTAATAATATGAGTTAGATTGATAATAATAAGAGTGGCAAGTATAGTAATTGTCGTTCTATCGATAATATAAGCACAATATGGCTAATAATATGAGTTAGATTGATAATAATAAGAGTAATAAGTATATTAATTGTCGTTCTATCGATCATATAAGCATAATATGGTTAATAATATGAGTTAGTTCGATAATAATAAGAGTAATAAGTATAGTTATTGTCGTTCTATCGATCATATAAGCATAATATGGCTAATAATATGAGTTAGATTGATGACTATAACAGAAATAAGTGCAGTAATTGTCGTTCTGTCGACCATGGAAGCGTAATATGGCTGATAATATAAATTAGATTGATAATAATAAGAGTAATGAGTATAGTAATTGTCGTTCTATCGACCATATCTGCATAATATCGTTAACAATATGAGTTAGATTGATAATAGTGAGTGTAATAAGTACAGTAATTGTCGTTCTATCGATCATATAAGCATAATGTGGCTAAAAATCTGAGTTAGTTTGATAATAATAAGAGTAATAAGTATACTAATTGTCGTTGTATCGATCATGGAAGCATAATATGGATAATAATTACGAGTTAGATTGATGTCTATAAGAGTAATAAGTACAGTAATTGTCCTTCTGTCGACCATGGAAGCATAATATGGCTGATAATATAAGTTAGATTTATAATAATAAGAGTAATAAGTATAGTTATTGTCGTTCTACCGATCATATAAGCATAATACGGCTAATAATTTGAGTTAGATTGATAATAATAAGAGTAATAAGTATAGTAATTGTCGTCCTCTCGATCATATAAGCATAATATGGCTAATAATGTGAGTTAGATTGATAATAACAAGAGTAATAAGTATAGTAATTGTCGTCCTATCGATCATATAAGCATAACATGGCCAATAATATGAGTTAGATTGATTATAATAAGAGTAATAAGTACAGTAATTGTCGTTCTATCGATCATATAAGCATAACATGGCTAATAATATGAGTTAGATTGATAATAATGAGAGTAACAAGTATAGTAATTGTCGTTCTATCGATCATATCCACATAATATGGCCAATAATATGAGTTAGATTGATAATAATAAGAGTAATAGGTATAGTAATTGTCGTTCTATCGATCATATCAGCATAATATGGCTAATAATATGAGTTAGATTGATAATAATGAGAGTAACCAGTATAGTAATTGTCGTTCAATCGATCATATAAGCATAATATGGCTAATAATATGAGTTAGATTGATAATAATAAGAGTAACAACTATAGTAATTGTCGTTCTATCGATCATATAAGCATAATATGGCTAATAATATGAGTTAGATTGATAATAATGAGAGTAACAAGTATAGTAATTGTCGTTCAATCGGTCATATAATCATAATATGGCTAATAATATAAGTTAGATTGATAATAATAAGAGTAATAAGTATAGTAATTGTCGTTCTATCGATCATATCCACATAATATGGCCAATAATATGAGTTAGATTGGTAATAATAAGAGTGATAAGTACAGTAATCCTCGTTCGATCGATCATATAAGCATAATATGGCTAATAATATGAGTTAGATTGATAATAGTAAGAGTAATAAGTATAGTAATTGTCATTCTATCGATCATATAAGCATAATATGGCTAATAATATGAGTTAGATTGATAATAATAAGAGTAATAAGTATAGTAATTGTCGTCCTATCGATCATATCCACATAATATGGCCAATAATATGAGTTAGATTGATAATAATAAGAGTAACAAGTATAGTAATTGTCGTTCCTTTAATAATATAAGCATAATATGGCTAATAATATGAGTTAGATTGATAATAATAAGAGTAACAACTATAGTAATTGTCCTTCTTTCGATAATATAAGCATAATATGGCTAATAATATGAGTTAGATTGATAATAATAAGTGTAACAAGTGTAGTAGTTGTCGTGCTATCGATAATATAAGCATAATATGGCTAATAATATGAGTTAGATTGATAATAGTAAGAGTAATAAGTATAGTAATTGTCGTCCTATCAATCATATCCACATAATATGGCCAATAATATGAGTTAGATTGATTATAATAAGAGTAATGAGTATAGTAATCGTCGTCCTATCGATCATATCCACATAATATGGCCAATAATATGAGTTCGATTGATAATAATAAGAGTAATAAGTATAGTAATTGTCGTTCTATCGATAATATAAGCATAATGTGGCTAATAATATGAGTTAGATTGATAATAATAATAGTAACAAGTATAGTAATTGTCGTTCAGTCGATCATATAAGCATAATATGGCTAATAATATGAGTTAGATTGATAATAATGGGAGTAACAAGTATAGTAATTGTAGTTCAATCGGTCATATAAGCATAATATGGCTAATAATATAAGTTAGATTGATAATAATAAGAGTAATAAGTATAGTAATTGTCGTTCTATCGATCATATAAGCATAATATGGCTAATAATATGAGTTAGATTGATAATAATAAGAGTAACAAGTATAGCAATTGTCGTTCTATCGATAATATAAGCATAATATGGTTAATAATATGAGTTAGATTGATAATAATAAGAGTAATAAGTATAGTAATTGCCGTTCTATCGATCATATAAGCATAATATGGCTAATAATATGAGTTAGATTGATAATAATGGGAGTAACAAGTATAGTAATTGTAGTTCAATCGGTCATATAAGCATAATATGGCTAATAATATAAGTTAGATTGATAATAATAAGAGTAATAAGTATAGTAAATGTCGTTCAATCGATCATATAAGCATAATATGGCTAATAATATGAGTTAGATTGATAATAATAAGAGTAACAACTATAGTAATTGTCGTTCTATCGATCATATAAGCATAATATGGCTAATAATATGAGTTAGATTGATAATAATGAGAGTAACAAGTATAGTAATTGTCGTTCAATCGGTCATATAATCATAATATGGCTAATAATATAAGTTAGATTGATAATAATAAGAGTAATAAGTATAGTAATTGTCGTTCTATCGATCATATCCACATAATATGGCCAATAATATGAGTTAGATTGGTAATAATAAGAGTGATAAGTACAGTAATCCTCGTTCGATCGATCATATAAGCATAATATGGCTAATAATATGAGTTAGATTGATAATAGTAAGAGTAATAAGTATAGTAATTGTCATTCTATCGATCATATAAGCATAATATGGCTAATAATATGAGTTAGATTGATAATAATAAGAGTAATAAGTATAGTAATTGTCGTCCTATCGATCATATCCACATAATATGGCCAATAATATGAGTTAGATTGATAATAATAAGAGTAACAAGTATAGTAATTGTCGTTCCTTTAATAATATAAGCATAATATGGCTAATAATATGAGTTAGATTGATAATAATAAGAGTAACAACTATAGTAATTGTCCTTCTTTCGATAATATAAGCATAATATGGCTAATAATATGAGTTAGATTGATAATAATAAGAGTAACAAGTGTAGTAGTTGTCGTGCTATCGATAATATAAGCATAATATGGCTAATAATATGAGTTAGATTGATAATAGTAAGAGTAATAAGTATAGTAATTGTCGTCCTATCAATCATATCCACATAATATGGCCAATAATATGAGTTAGATTGATTATAATAAGAGTAATGAGTATAGTAATCGTCGTCCTATCGATCATATCCACATAATATGGCCAATAATATGAGTTCGATTGATAATAATAAGAGTAATAAGTATAGTAATTGTCGTTCTATCGATAATATAAGCATAATGTGGCTAATAATATGAGTTAGATTGATAATAATAATAGTAACAAGTATAGTAATTGTCGTTCAGTCGATCATATAAGCATAATATGGCTAATAATATGAGTTAGATTGATAATAATGGGAGTAACAAGTATAGTAATTGTAGTTCAATCGGTCATATAAGCATAATATGGCTAATAATATAAGTTAGATTGATAATAATAAGAGTAATAAGTATAGTAATTGTCGTTCTATCGATCATATAAGCATAATATGGCTAATAATATGAGTTAGATTGATAATAATAAGAGTAACAAGTATAGCAATTGTCGTTCTATCGATAATATAAGCATAATATGGTTAATAATATGAGTTAGATTGATAATAATAAGAGTAATAAGTATAGTAATTGTCGTTCTATCGATCATATAAGCATAATATGGCTAATAATATGAGTTAGATTGATAATAATGGGAGTAACAAGTATAGTAATTGTAGTTCAATCGGTCATATAAGCATAATATGGCTAATAATATAAGTTAGATTGATAATAATAAGAGTAATAAGTATAGTAAATGTCGTTCTATCGATCATATAAGCATAATATGGCTAATAATATGAGTTAGATTGATAATAATAAGAGTAACAAGTGTAGTAATTGTCGTTCTATCGATAATATAAGCATAATATGGCTAATAATATGAGTTAGATTGATAATAGTAAGAGTAATAAGTATAGTAATTGTCGTTCTATCTATCATATCTGCATAATAAGGTTAATAATATGAGTTAGATTGATAATAATAAGAGTAATGAGTATAGTAATTGTCGTCCTATCGATCATATCCACATAATATGGCCAATAATATGAGTTAGATTGATAATAATAAGTGTAATAAGTATAGTAATTGTCGTTCTATCGATCATATAAGCATAATATGGCTAATAATATGAGTTAGATTGATAATAATGAGAGTAACAAGTATAGTAATTGTCGTTCAATCGGTCATATAAGCATAATATGGCTAATAATATAAGTTAGATTGATAATAATAAGAGTAATAAGTATAGTAATTGCCGTTCTGTCGATCATATAAGCATAATATGGCTAATAATATGAGGCAGATTGGTAATAATAAGAGTGATAAGTACAGTAATCCTCGTTCAATCGATCATATAAGCATAATATGGCTAATAATATGAGTTAGATTGATAATAGTAAGAGTAATAAGTATAGTAATTGTCATTCTATCGATCATATAACCATAATATGGCTAATAATATGGGTTAGATTGATAATAATAAGAGTAATAAGTATAGTAATTGTCGTCCTATCGATCATATCCACATAATATGGCCAATAATATGAGTTAGATTGATAATAATAAGAGTAGCAAGTTTAGTAATTGTCGTTCCTTTAATAATATAAGCATAATATGGCTAATAATATGAGTTAGATTGATAATAATAAGAGTAACAACTATAGTAATTGTCGTTCTATCGATCATATAAGCATAATATGGCTAATAATATGAGTTAGATTGATAATAATGAGAGTAACAAATATAGTAATTGTCGTTCAATCGGTCATATAATCATAATATGGCTAATAATATAAGTTAGATTGATAATAATAAGAGTAATAAGTATAGTAATTGTCGTTCTATCGATCATATCCACATAATATGGCCAATAATATGAGTTAGATTGATAATAATAAGAGTAATAAGTATAGTAATTGTCGTTCTATCGATCATATAAGGATAATATGGCTAATAATATGAGTTAGATTGATAATAATAAGAGTAACAAGTATAGCAATTGTCGTTCTATCGATAATATAAGCATAATATGGTTAATAATATGAGTTAGATTGATAATAATAAGAGTAATAAGTATAGTAATTGTCGTTCTACCGATCATATAAGCATAATATGGCTAATAATATGAGTTAGATTGATAATAGTAAGAGTAATAAGTATAGTAATTGTCGTTCTATCTATCATATCTGCATAATATGGTTAATAATATGAGTTAGATTGATAATAATAAGAGTAATGAGTATAGTAATTGTCGTCCTATCGATCATATCCACATAATATGGCCAATAATATGAGTTAGATTGATAATAATTAGAGTAATAAGTATAGTAATTGCCGTTCTATCGATCATATAAGCATAATATGGCAGATATTATGAGTAAGATTGATAATAATAAGAGTAACAAGTATAGTAATTGTCGTTCTATCGATAATATAATCATAATATGGCTAATAATATGAGTTCGAATGATAATAATAAGAGTAATAAGTATAGTAATTGCCGTTCTATCGATCATATAAGCATAATATGGCAGATATTATGAGTAAGATTGATAATAATAAGAGTAACAAGTATAGTAATTGTCGTTCTATCGATAATATAATCATAATATGGCTAATAATATGAGTTAGAATGATAATAATAAGAGTAATAAGTATAGTAAGTGTCGTTCAATCGATCATATAAGCATAATGTGGCTAATAATATGAGTTAGATTGATTATAGTAAGAGTAGTAAGTATAGTAATTGTCGTTCTGTCGATCATATAAGCATAATATGGCTAATAATATGAGGCAGATTGGTAATAATAAGAGTGATAAGTACAGTAATCCTCGTTCAATCGATCATATAAGCATAATATGGCTAATAATATGAGTTAGATTGATAATAGTAAGAGTAATAAGTATAGTAATTGTCATTCTATCGATCATATAAGCATAATATGGCTAATAATATGAGTTAGATTGATAATAATAAGAGTAATAAGTATAGTAATTGTCGTCCTATCGATCATATCCACATAATATGGCCAATAATATGAGTTAGATTGATAATAATAAGAGTAACAAGTATAGTAATTGTCGTTCCTTTAATAATATAAGCATAATATGGCTAATAATATGAGTTAGATTGATAACAATAAGAGTAACAACTATAGTAATTGTCCTTCTATCGATAATATAAGCATAATATGGCTAATAATATGTGTTAGATTGATAATAGTAAGAGTAATAAGTATAGTAATTGTCGTTCAATCGATCATATAAGCATAATGTGGCTAATAGTATGAGTTAGATTAATAATAGTAAGAGTAATACGTATAGTAATTGTCGTCCTATCGATCATATCCACAAAATATGGCCAATAATATGAGTTAGATTGATAATAATAAGAGTAATAAGTATAGTAATTGTCGTTCTATCGATCATATAAGCATAATATGGCTAATAATATGAGTTAGATTGTTAATAATAAGAGTAATAAGTATAGTAATTGTCGTTCTATCGATCATATAAGCATAATATGGCTAATAATATGAGTTAGATTGATAATAATGGGAGTAACAAGTATAGTAATTGTAGTTCAATCGGTCATATAAGCATATCATGGCTAATAATATAAGTTAGATTGATAATCATAAGAGTAATAAGTATAGTAATTGTCGTTCTATCGATCATATAAGCATAATATGGCTAATAATATGAGTTAGATTGATAATAATAAGAGTAACAAGTGTAGTAATTGTCGTTCTATCGATAATATAAGCATAATATGGCTAATAATATGAGTTAGATTGATAATAGAAAGAGTAATAAGTATAGTAATTGTCGTTCTATCTATCATATCTGCAAAATATGGTTAATAATATGAGTTAGATTGATAATAATAAGAGTAATGAGTATAGTAATTGTCGTCCTATCGATCATATCCACATAATATGGCCAATAATATGAGTTAGATTGATAATAATAAGAGTAATAAGTATAGTAATTGTCGTTCTATCGATCATATAAGCATAATATGGCTAATAATATGAGTTAGATTAATAATAATAAGAGTAATAAGTATAGTAATTGTCGTTCTATCGATCATATAAGCATAATATGGCTAATAATATGAGTTAGATTGATAATAACAAGAGTAACAAGTGTAGTAGTTGTCGTGCTATCGATAATATAAGCATAATATGGCTAATAATATGAGTTAGATTGATAATAGTAAGAGTAATAAGTATAGTAATTGTCGTCCTATCAATCATATCCACATAATATGGCCAATAATATGAGTTAGATTGATTATAATAAGAGTAATGAGTATAGTAATCGTCGTCCTATCGATCACATCCACATAATATGGCCAATAATATGAGCTCGATTGATAATAATAAGAGAAACAAGTATAGTAATTGTCGTTCTATCGATAACATAAGCATAATATGGCTAATAATATGAGTTAGATTGATAATAATAAGAGTAACAAGTATAGTAATTGTCGTTCAATCGATCATATAAGCATAATATGGCTAATAATATGAGTTAGATTGATAATAATAAGAGTAATAAGTATAGTAATTGTCGTTCTATCGATCATATAAGCATAATATAGCTAATAATATGAGTTAGATTAATAATAATAAGAGTGACAAGTATAGTAATTGTCGTTCTATCGATAATATAAGCATAATATGGCTTATAATATGAGTTAGATTGATAATACTAAGAGTAATAAGTATAGTAATTGTCGTTCTATCGATCATATAAGCATAATATGGCTAATAATGTGAGTTAGATTGATAATAACAAGAGTAATAAGTATAGTAATTGTCGTTCTATCGGTCATATAAGCATAATATGGCTAATAATATGAGTTAGATTGATAATAATAAGAGTAACAAGTGTAGTAATTGTCGTTCTATCGATAATATAAGCATAATATGGCTAATAATATGAGTTAGATTGATAATAGTAAGTGTAATAAGCATAGTAATTGTCGTTCTCTCGATCATATAAGCATAATATGGCTAATAGTATGAGTTAGATTGATAACAATAAGAGTAATAAGTATAGTAATTGTCGTTCTATCGATCATATAAGCATAATATAGCTAATAATATGAGTTAGATTAATAATAATAAGAGTAACAAGTATAGTAATTGTCGTTCTATCGATAATATAAGCATAATATGGCTAATAATATGAGTTAGATTGATAATAATAAGAGTAACAAGTATAGTAATTGTCGTTCTATCGATAATATAAGCATAATATCGTTAACAATATGAGTTAGATTGATAATAGTGAGTGTAATAAGTACAGTAATTGTCGTTCTATCGATCATATAAGCATAATGTGGCTAAAAATCTGAGTTAGTTTGATAATAATAAGAGTAATAAGTATACTAATTGTCGTTGTATCGATCATGGAAGCATAATATGGATAATAATTACGAGTTAGATTGATGTCTATAAGAGTAATAAGTACAGTAATTGTCCTTCTGTCGACCATGGAAGCATAATATGGCTGATAATATAAGTTAGATTTATAATAATAAGAGTAATAAGTATAGTAATTGTCGTTCTACCGATCATATAAGCATAATACGGCTAATAATTTGAGTTAGATTGATAATAATAAGAGTAATAAGTATAGTAATTGTCGTCCTCTCGATCATATAAGCATAATATGGCTAATAATGTGAGTTAGATTGATAATAACAAGAGTAATAAGTATAGTAATTGTCGTCCTATCGATCATATAAGCATAACATGGCTAATAATATGAGTTAGATTGATTATAATAAGAGTAATAAGTACAGTAATTGTCGTTCTATCGATCATATAAGCATAACATGGCTAATAATATGAGTTGGATTGATAATAATGAGAGTAACAAGTATAGTAATTGTCGTTCTATCGATCATATCCACATAATATGGCCAATAATATGAGTTAGATTGATAATAATAAGAGTAATAGGTATAGTAATTGTCGTTCTATCGATCATATCAGCATAATATGGCTAATAATATGAGTTAGATTGATAATAATGAGAGTAACCAGTATAGTAATTGTCGTTCAATCGATCATATAAGCATAATATGGCTAATAATATGAGTTAGATTGATAATAATAAGAGTAACAACTATAGTAATTGTCGTTCTATCGATCATATAAGCATAATATGGCTAATAATATGAGTTAGATTGATAATAATGAGAGTAACAAGTATAGTAATTGTCGTTCAATCGGTCATATAATCATAATATGGCTAATAATATAAGTTAGATTGATAATAATAAGAGTAATAAGTATAGTAATTGTCGTTCTATCGATCATATCCACATAATATGGCCAATAATATGAGTTAGATTGGTAATAATAAGAGTGATAAGTACAGTAATCCTCGTTCGATCGATCATATAAGCATAATATGGCTAATAATATGAGTTAGATTGATAATAGTAAGAGTAATAAGTATAGTAATTGTCATTCTATCGATCATATAAGCATAATATGGCTAATAATATGAGTTAGATTGATAATAATAAGAGTAATAAGTATAGTAATTGTCGTCCTATCGATCATATCCACATAATATGGCCAATAATATGAGTTAGATTGATAATAATAAGAGTAACAAGTATAGTAATTGTCGTTCCTTTAATAATATAAGCATAATATGGCTAATAATATGAGTTAGATTGATAATAATAAGAGTAACAACTATAGTAATTGTCCTTCTTTCGATAATATAAGCATAATATGGCTAATAATATGAGTTAGATTGATAATAATAAGAGTAACAAGTGTAGTAGTTGTCGTGCTATCGATAATATAAGCATAATATGGCTAATAATATGAGTTAGATTGATAATAGTAAGAGTAATAAGTATAGTAATTGTCGTCCTATCAATCATATCCACATAATATGGCCAATAATATGAGTTAGATTGATTATAATAAGAGTAATGAGTATAGTAATCGTCGTCCTATCGATGATATCCACATAATATGGCCAATAATATGAGTTCGATTGATAATAATAAGAGTAATAAGTATAGTAATTGTCGTTCTATCGATAATATAAGCATAATGTGGCTAATAATATGAGTTAGATTGATAATAATAATAGTAACAAGTATAGTAATTGTCGTTCAATCGATCATATAAGCATAATATGGCTAATAATATGAGTTAGATTGATAATAATGGGAGTAACAAGTATAGTAATTGTAGTTCAATCGGTCATATAAGCATAATATGGCTAATAATATAAGTTAGATTGATAATAATAAGAGTAATAAGTATAGTAATTGTCGTTCTATCGATCATATAAGCATAATATGGCTAATAATATGAGTTAGATTGATAATAATAAGAGTAACAAGTATAGCAATTGTCGTTCTATCGATCATATCCACAAAATATGGCCAATAATATGAGTTAGATTGATAATAATAAGAGTAATAAGTATAGTAATTGTCGTTCTATCGATCATATAAGCATAATATGGCTAATAATATGAGTTAGATTGTTAATAATAAGAGTAATAAGTATAGTAATTGCCGTTCTGTCGATCATATAAGCATAATATGGCTAATAATATGAGGCAGATTGGTAATAATAAGAGTGATAAGTACAGTAATCCTCGTTCAATCGATCATATAAGCATAATATGGCTAATAATATGAGTTAGATTGATAATAGTAAGAGTAATAAGTATAGTAATTGTCATTCTATCGATCATATAACCATAATATGGCTAATAATATGGGTTAGATTGATAATAATAAGAGTAATAAGTATAGTAATTGTCGTCCTATCGATCATATCCACATAATATGGCCAATAATATGAGTTAGATTGATAATAATAAGAGTAGCAAGTTTAGTAATTGTCGTTCCTTTAATAATATAAGCATAATATGGCTAATAATATGAGTTAGATTGATAATAATAAGAGTAACAACTATAGTAATTGTCGTTCTATCGATCATATAAGCATAATATGGCTAATAATATGAGTTAGATTGATAATAATGAGAGTAACAAATATAGTAATTGTCGTTCAATCGGTCATATAATCATAATATGGCTAATAATATAAGTTAGATTGATAATAATAAGAGTAATAAGTATAGTAATTGTCGTTCTATCGATCATATCCACATAATATGGCCAATAATATGAGTTAGATTGATAATAATAAGAGTAATAAGTATAGTAATTGTCGTTCTATCGATCATATAAGGATAATATGGCTAATAATATGAGTTAGATTGATAATAATAAGAGTAACAAGTATAGCAATTGTCGTTCTATCGATAATATAAGCATAATATGGTTAATAATATGAGTTAGATTGATAATAATAAGAGTAATAAGTATAGTAATTGTCGTTCTACCGATCATATAAGCATAATATGGCTAATAATATGAGTTAGATTGATAATAGTAAGAGTAATAAGTATAGTAATTGTCGTTCTATCTATCATATCTGCATAATATGGTTAATAATATGAGTTAGATTGATAATAATAAGAGTAATGAGTATAGTAATTGTCGTCCTATCGATCATATCCACATAATATGGCCAATAATATGAGTTAGATTGATAATAATTAGAGTAATAAGTATAGTAATTGCCGTTCTATCGATCATATAAGCATAATATGGCAGATATTATGAGTAAGATTGATAATAATAAGAGTAACAAGTATAGTAATTGTCGTTCTATCGATAATATAATCATAATATGGCTAATAATATGAGTTCGAATGATAATAATAAGAGTAATAAGTATAGTAATTGCCGTTCTATCGATCATATAAGCATAATATGGCAGATATTATGAGTAAGATTGATAATAATAAGAGTAACAAGTATAGTAATTGTCGTTCTATCGATAATATAATCATAATATGGCTAATAATATGAGTTAGAATGATAATAATAAGAGTAATAAGTATAGTAAGTGTCGTTCAATCGATCATATAAGCATAATGTGGCTAATAATATGAGTTAGATTGATTATAGTAAGAGTAGTAAGTATAGTAATTGTCGTTCTGTCGATCATATAAGCATAATATGGCTAATAATATGAGGCAGATTGGTAATAATAAGAGTGATAAGTACAGTAATCCTCGTTCAATCGATCATATAAGCATAATATGGCTAATAATATGAGTTAGATTGATAATAGTAAGAGTAATAAGTATAGTAATTGTCATTCTATCGATCATATAAGCATAATATGGCTAATAATATGAGTTAGATTGATAATAATAAGAGTAATAAGTATAGTAATTGTCGTCCTATCGATCATATCCACATAATATGGCCAATAATATGAGTTAGATTGATAATAATAAGAGTAACAAGTATAGTAATTGTCGTTCCTTTAATAATATAAGCATAATATGGCTAATAATATGAGTTAGATTGATAACAATAAGAGTAACAACTATAGTAATTGTCCTTCTATCGATAATATAAGCATAATATGGCTAATAATATGTGTTAGATTGATAATAGTAAGAGTAATAAGTATAGTAATTGTCGTTCAATCGATCATATAAGCATAATGTGGCTAATAGTATGAGTTAGATTAATAATAGTAAGAGTAATACGTATAGTAATTGTCGTCCTATCGATCATATCCACAAAATATGGCCAATAATATGAGTTAGATTGATAATAATAAGAGTAATAAGTATAGTAATTGTCGTTCTATCGATCATATAAGCATAATATGGCTAATAATATGAGTTAGATTGTTAATAATAAGAGTAATAAGTATAGTAATTGTCGTTCTATCGATCATATAAGCATAATATGGCTAATAATATGAGTTAGATTGATAATAATGGGAGTAACAAGTATAGTAATTGTAGTTCAATCGGTCATATAAGCATATCATGGCTAATAATATAAGTTAGATTGATAATCATAAGAGTAATAAGTATAGTAATTGTCGTTCTATCGATCATATAAGCATAATATGGCTAATAATATGAGTTAGATTGATAATAATAAGAGTAACAAGTGTAGTAATTGTCGTTCTATCGATAATATAAGCATAATATGGCTAATAATATGAGTTAGATTGATAATAGAAAGAGTAATAAGTATAGTAATTGTCGTTCTATCTATCATATCTGCAAAATATGGTTAATAATATGAGTTAGATTGATAATAATAAGAGTAATGAGTATAGTAATTGTCGTCCTATCGATCATATCCACATAATATGGCCAATAATATGAGTTAGATTGATAATAATAAGAGTAATAAGTATAGTAATTGTCGTTCTATCGATCATATAAGCATAATATGGCTAATAATATGAGTTAGATTAATAATAATAAGAGTAATAAGTATAGTAATTGTCGTTCTATCGATCATATAAGCATAATATGGCTAATAATATGAGTTAGATTGATAATAACAAGAGTAACAAGTGTAGTAGTTGTCGTGCTATCGATAATATAAGCATAATATGGCTAATAATATGAGTTAGATTGATAATAGTAAGAGTAATAAGTATAGTAATTGTCGTCCTATCAATCATATCCACATAATATGGCCAATAATATGAGTTAGATTGATTATAATAAGAGTAATGAGTATAGTAATCGTCGTCCTATCGATCACATCCACATAATATGGCCAATAATATGAGCTCGATTGATAATAATAAGAGAAACAAGTATAGTAATTGTCGTTCTATCGATAACATAAGCATAATATGGCTAATAATATGAGTTAGATTGATAATAATAAGAGTAACAAGTATAGTAATTGTCGTTCAATCGATCATATAAGCATAATATGGCTAATAATATGAGTTAGATTGATAATAATAAGAGTAATAAGTATAGTAATTGTCGTTCTATCGATCATATAAGCATAATATAGCTAATAATATGAGTTAGATTAATAATAATAAGAGTGACAAGTATAGTAATTGTCGTTCTATCGATAATATAAGCATAATATGGCTTATAATATGAGTTAGATTGATAATACTAAGAGTAATAAGTATAGTAATTGTCGTTCTATCGATCATATAAGCATAATATGGCTAATAATGTGAGTTAGATTGATAATAACAAGAGTAATAAGTATAGTAATTGTCGTTCTATCGGTCATATAAGCATAATATGGCTAATAATATGAGTTAGATTGATAATAATAAGAGTAACAAGTGTAGTAATTGTCGTTCTATCGATAATATAAGCATAATATGGCTAATAATATGAGTTAGATTGATAATAGTAAGTGTAATAAGTATAGTAATTGTCGTTCTCTCGATCATATAAGCATAATATGGCTAATAGTATGAGTTAGATTGATAACAATAAGAGTAATAAGTATAGTAATTGTCGTTCTATCGATCATATAAGCATAATATAGCTAATAATATGAGTTAGATTAATAATAATAAGAGTAACAAGTATAGTAATTGTCGTTCTATCGATAATATAAGCATAATATGGCTAATAATATGAGTTAGATTGATAATAATAAGAGTAACAAGTATAGTAATTGTCGTTCTATCGATAATATAAGCATAATATGGCTAATAATATGAGTTAGATTGGTAATAATAAGAGTAATAAGTACTGTAATCCTCGTTCAATCGATCATATAAGTATAATATGGCTAATAATATGAGTTAGATTAATAATAATAAGAGTAACAAGTATAGCAATTGTCGTTCTATCGAAGATATAGGCATAATATGGTTAATAATATGAGTTAGATTGATAATAATAAGAGTGGCAAGTATAGTAATTGTCGTTCTATCGATAATATAAGCACAATATGGCTAATAATATGAGTTAGATTGATAATAATAAGAGTAATAAGTATATTAATTGTCGTTCTATCGATCATATAAGCATAATATGGTTAATAATATGAGTTAGTTCGATAATAATAAGAGTAATAAGTATAGTTATTGTCGTTCTATCGATCATATAAGCATAATATGGCTAATAATATGAGTTAGATTGATGACTATAACAGAAATAAGTACAGTAATTGTCGTTCTGTCGACCATGGAAGCGTAATATGGCTGATAATATAAATTAGATTGATAATAATAAGAGTAATGAGTATAGTAATTGTCGTTCTATCGATCATATCTGCATAATATCGTTAACAATATGAGTTAGATTGATAATAGTGAGTGTAATAAGTACAGTAATTGTCGTTCTATCGATCATATAAGCATAATGTGGCTAAAAATCTGAGTTAGTTTGATAATAATAAGAGTAATAAGTATACTAATTGTCGTTGTATCGATCATGGAAGCATAATATGGATAATAATTACGAGTTAGATTGATGTCTATAAGAGTAATAAGTACAGTAATTGTCCTTCTGTCGACCATGGAAGCATAATATGGCTGATAATATAAGTTAGATTTATAATAATAAGAGTAATAAGTATAGTAATTGTCGTTCTACCGATCATATAAGCATAATACGGCTAATAATTTGAGTTAGATTGATAATAATAAGAGTAATAAGTATAGTAATTGTCGTCCTCTCGATCATATAAGCATAATATGGCTAATAATGTGAGTTAGATTGATAATAACAAGAGTAATAAGTATAGTAATTGTCGTCCTATCGATCATATAAGCATAACATGGCTAATAATATGAGTTAGATTGATTATAATAAGAGTAATAAGTACAGTAATTGTCGTTCTATCGATCATATAAGCATAACATGGCTAATAATATGAGTTGGATTGATAATAATGAGAGTAACAAGTATAGTAATTGTCGTTCTATCGATCATATCCACATAATATGGCCAATAATATGAGTTAGATTGATAATAATAAGAGTAATAGGTATAGTAATTGTCGTTCTATCGATCATATCAGCATAATATGGCTAATAATATGAGTTAGATTGATAATAATGAGAGTAACCAGTATAGTAATTGTCGTTCAATCGATCATATAAGCATAATATGGCTAATAATATGAGTTAGATTGATAATAATAAGAGTAACAACTATAGTAATTGTCGTTCTATCGATCATATAAGCATAATATGGCTAATAATATGAGTTAGATTGATAATAATGAGAGTAACAAGTATAGTAATTGTCGTTCAATCGGTCATATAATCATAATATGGCTAATAATATAAGTTAGATTGATAATAATAAGAGTAATAAGTATAGTAATTGTCGTTCTATCGATCATATCCACATAATATGGCCAATAATATGAGTTAGATTGGTAATAATAAGAGTGATAAGTACAGTAATCCTCGTTCGATCGATCATATAAGCATAATATGGCTAATAATATGAGTTAGATTGATAATAGTAAGAGTAATAAGTATAGTAATTGTCATTCTATCGATCATATAAGCATAATATGGCTAATAATATGAGTTAGATTGATAATAATAAGAGTAATAAGTATAGTAATTGTCGTCCTATCGATCATATCCACATAATATGGCCAATAATATGAGTTAGATTGATAATAATAAGAGTAACAAGTATAGTAATTGTCGTTCCTTTAATAATATAAGCATAATATGGCTAATAATATGAGTTAGATTGATAATAATAAGAGTAACAACTATAGTAATTGTCCTTCTTTCGATAATATAAGCATAATATGGCTAATAATATGAGTTAGATTGATAATAATAAGAGTAACAAGTGTAGTAGTTGTCGTGCTATCGATAATATAAGCATAATATGGCTAATAATATGAGTTAGATTGATAATAGTAAGAGTAATAAGTATAGTAATTGTCGTCCTATCAATCATATCCACATAATATGGCCAATAATATGAGTTAGATTGATTATAATAAGAGTAATGAGTATAGTAATCGTCGTCCTATCGATCATATCCACATAATATGGCCAATAATATGAGTTCGATTGATAATAATAAGAGTAATAAGTATAGTAATTGTCGTTCTATCGATAATATAAGCATAATGTGGCTAATAATATGAGTTAGATTGATAATAATAATAGTAACAAGTATAGTAATTGTCGTTCAATCGATCATATAAGCATAATATGGCTAATAATATGAGTTAGATTGATAATAATGGGAGTAACAAGTATAGTAATTGTAGTTCAATCGGTCATATAAGCATAATATGGCTAATAATATAAGTTAGATTGATAATAATAAGAGTAATAAGTATAGTAATTGTCGTTCTATCGATCATATAAGCATAATATGGCTAATAATATGAGTTAGATTGATAATAATAAGAGTAACAAGTATAGCAATTGTCGTTCTATCGATCATATCCACAAAATATGGCCAATAATATGAGTTAGATTGATAATAATAAGAGTAATAAGTATAGTAATTGTCGTTCTATCGATCATATAAGCATAATATGGCTAATAATATGAGTTAGATTGTTAATAATAAGAGTAATAAGTATAGTAATTGTCGTTCTATCGATCATATAAGCATAATATGGCTAATAATATGAGTTAGATTGATAATAATGGGAGTAACAAGTATAGTAATTGTAGTTCAATCGGTCATATAAGCATATCATGGCTAATAATATAAGTTAGATTGATAATCATAAGAGTAATAAGTATAGTAATTGTCGTTCTATCGATCATATAAGCATAATATGGCTAATAATATGAGTTAGATTGATAATAATAAGAGTAACAAGTGTAGTAATTGTCGTTCTATCGATAATATAAGCATAATATGGCTAATAATATGAGTTAGATTGA